>NC_059351.1:20070000-20175000 GCF_019703515.2 Myxocyprinus asiaticus
TGTTTTGGACTTCCTTTGTTTGATTTTGGCACGGTTTCTATCAGTAAGATTTATGACTTTGTGTGTGGGCCTCAGTTAGGTTTTACGACTGTGTTAGGCCTGCCTTGTCTTCTATCTGAATATATGAGGCCCAACATCAGCAAGGAAGCCACTGCTCCAAAACCACCATAAAAAAGCCAGACCACAGTTTGCAAGTGCACATGTGGACAAAGATCTTACTTTTTGGAGAAATGTCCCCTGGTCCAGTGAAACAAAAATTGAACTGTTTGGCCATAATGACCATTGTTATGTTTGGGGGAAAAAGGGTGAGGCTTGCAAGCCAAAGAACACCATCCCAACCGTGAAGCATGGGGGTGGCAGCATCATGTTGTGGAGGTGTTATGCTGCAGGAGGGACTGGCACACTTCACAAAATAGATGGCATCATGAGAAAGGAAAATTATGTGGATATTTTGAGGCAACATCAGCAAGACATCAACCAGGAAGCAAATGGGTCTTCCAAATGGACAATAACCCCAAGCATACCTCCAAAGTTGTGGCAAAATGGCTGAAGGACAAAAAAGTCAAGGTATTGGAGTGGCCATCACAAAGCCCTGACCTAAAACCAATAGAAAATGTGTGGGCAGAACTGAAAAAGCATGTGCAAGCAAGGGGGCCTACAAACCTGACTCAGTTACACCAGTTCTGTCTGGAGGAATGGAACAAAATTCCAGCAACTTATTGTGAGAAGCTTGTTGAAGGCTACCCAAAATGTTTGACCCAAGTTAAATAATTTAAAGGCAATGCTACCAAATACTAGCAAAGTGTGTGTTAACTTCTGACCCACTGGGAGTGTGATGAAAGAAATAAAAGCTGAAATAAATAATTCTCTCTACTATTATTCTTAAAATAAAGTGGTGATCCTAACTAACCTAAAACAGGAAATGTTTTCTAAGATTAAATGTCAGGGATCGTGAAAAAAATTAGTTTAAATGTATTTGGCTAAGGTTTTTGTACTTCTGACATCAATTATAAATATAATGTATTTATAATCTCAATTTTGTAAAAATCCAAATAACTTTACAGATCTTTATTGTAAAGGGTTTAAACAATGTTTTCCATGCTTGTTCAATGAACCATAAACAATTAATGAACATGCACCTGTGGAATGGTCGTTAAGACACTAACAGCTTACAGATGGTAGGTAATTAAGGTCACAGTTATAAAAACTTAGGACACTAAAGATACCTTTCTACTGACTCTGAAAAACACCAAAAGAAAGATGCCCAGTGTCCCTGCTCATCTGCGTGAACATGCCTTAGGCATGCTGCATAGAGGCATGAGGACTGCAGATGTGGCCAGGGCAATAAATTGCAATGTCCATACTGTGAGACCCCTAAGACAGCACTACAGGGAGACAGGAAGGACAGCTGATCGTCCTCGTAGTGGCAGACCACATGTTACAACACCTGCACAGGATCGGTACATCCGAATATCACACCTGCGGGACAGGTACAGGATGGCAACAACAACTGCCTGAGTCACACCAGAAACGCACAATCCCTCCATCAGTGCTCAGACTGTCCGCAATACACTGAGAGAGGCTGGACTGAGGGCTTGTAGGCCTGTTGTAAGGCAGGTCCTTACCAGGCATCACCGGCAAACCCACCTTGGCTGGACCAGACAGGACTGGCAAAAAGTGCTCTTCACTGACGAGTTGTGGTTTTGTCTCACCAGGGGTGATGGTTGGATTCGCGTTTATCATCAAAGGAATGAGTGTTACACTGAGGCCTGTACTCTGGAGCGGGTTCGATTTGGAGCTGGAGGGTCCGTCATGGTCTGGGGCGGTGTCACAGCATCATCGGCCTGAGCTTGTTGTCATTGAAGGCAATCTCAATGCTGTGTGTTACAGGGAAGACATCCTCCTCCCTCATGTGGTACCCTTCCTGCAGGCTCGTCCTGATATGACCCTCCAGCATGACAATGCCACCAGCCATACTGCTCGTTCTGTGCGTGATTCCTGCAAGACAGGAATATCAGTGTTCTGCAGTGGTTAGCGAAGAGCCAGGATCTCAATCCCATTGAGCACGTTTGGGACCTGTTGGATCGGAGGGTGAGGGCTAGGGCCATTCCCCCCAGAAATGTCTGGGAACTTGCAAGTGCCTTTGTGGAAGTGTGGGGAAACATCTCACAACAAGAACTGCCAATTCTGGTGCAGTCCATGAGGAGGAGATGCACTGCAGTACTTAATGCAGCTGGTGGCCACCTGTTTTTCAGGGACACATTATTCCATTTCTGTTAGTCACATGTCTGTGAAACTTGTTCAGTTTATGTCTTAGTTTTTAATCTTATGTTCATACAAATGTTTACACGTTAAGTTTGCTGAAAATAAAAGCAGTTGAAAGTGAGAGGACGTTTCTTTTTTTTTTTTTTGCTGAGTTAATATTATATATATATATATTATATATATATATATACACACACACACACACATACACTGTATGTTTTATATGCATGTGTTAGTACTGTATATATATATATATGTAATTTTCAACATTTAGTTCACATCAAGTGTCAAAGGATTAAACTAGCTTTTAAGGGTGCTTCATTCTTCCAAATCATTTTTTTTCTATTTCTGCATTCTGCCTTTCTGCACTCCGTGTTTTCCTCAAAGCTCTTGTGGCATTTTCACACTCAACAGATCATTAAAAAGTAATACAAGTCTCCATCTGGGGATACACTCTTAGGTCTCTTCGGACAATTTTTGCGAATTGAAAAAATAACAAAAATTGCCAGACCATGAAACTACAGTATGTTCCATTTCACAGGTTTCACATAGACAATTGCCACAGTGAGGAGCCTGTGCCACTTTACTGGCAGCGGTGAGGAAACTCACTGGTATATGCCGGTACATTAATCACTGCTGGTAGACTGCCCTCTTTTTCTGATCTTGAAACAGTTTTAAAGTTTCTTGTATAATGACAGAGGCAAAACTCTGTGAAGGGGAAGCGGATCCTAAATCAGCATGGTGCTGTTACATTATGCTCACAGCTGACAAATTCTGTGTACCGAGTACAGTGTTCGGCTCATTAGGTTTAGAGATGGTGATGGGCAGAGCATCAAGTGAGCCAGAGAGAAACTGAGTGAGTTTGATGGGGTGGGTGAAGTTTGTGGGGTAGGGTAGGTGGATTCGGTTGATTCATGTGTTGAGACAAGGTCCTTCAAAGAAAAAGAATATTAGAAAGGTTTAAAAGGCATTGAATGTGCCTAAAAGCACAATGGAGTCCATTAAAGGGATAGTTCACCCCAAAATTTTAATTCTTTCATTATTTTCTCACCCTTATGATATCCCAGGTGTGTATGATTTTCCTTCTTCAGCAGAACACATTTGAATAGAAAAATATCTTAGCTCAGTAGGTCCTTAAAATGCAAGTGGATGGTGATCCGACATTTGAAGCTCCAAAAATTGCAGATAAACAGCAAACATCATCAATACATCTCCAGCAGTTAAATTTAAAGTACTTTTTAAATATAATCCAACGCTTCCAGTAAGCTTCATCATAGGGTGGAGTTCAAGTGGTCTCTCGTGTGACGTATTCGTGTTGCCATGTTACGGAAGTAATCTCACGTTCTCCTCTCTGTTGAAACATCGAGGATAAGCACACAAATGCACTATTGCAAGTAAAGAAACAGATAAATACAGATCTAAATCAAAACCAACAAAGCTTCTGTACAGTGTTGTTCCTCACTTGTAAACAGAGTTGCTCTTCCGGGTGTGTCAAACGTGCCTCAGTTCCCTATCTGTCACTCACTCGACATTGTGTCGATGTAGTGACACTAGGGGTCACTCTTGGGAGCCTGAGACACCTCTGGTCTTTGATAAAAGGCCAATGAAAATTGGTGAATGGTATTTGCATACCACTCCTCCGGACATACGGGTATAAAAGGAGCTGGCATGCAACCACTCATTCAGATTTTCTCTTTGGAGCCGAACGGTCGATGTTTACTGAGCTGACTGTTCATTCATCTCTGCTAGATCTGACGGCGCATTTCAGCAACTTCTCCCTCCTCTACACTGGTGCACTGCAGAGAACGCCCCTGGGTGCTTCAGCAGAAAAAGAGAGTATATTTTCCTAAAAGAGTAGATTTCTCTAAAAGAGCGGCACACATGGAATGTCTTTTTAAAGATGCATCTTTTTAAAGATGACTTTCCGTTTGTGTGTTATTCCTGGTTGCGGTCGTTACCTCTCAACTTCAGACGGTCACAGTCGTTGTCTTTCATATCTGGGCGTGACCCACACGGAGACAGCATTCATGGATGGATCATGTACTCACTGCGAGAACATGACCATGGCAACGTTGCGGTCGCGGCTTGCATTCATAAGAAAGCAAGCCACCCCAGCGGCTCCCCACCTCGGTCCTTCTACCTACGGGTATGAAGCCAGCGCGGCTAGCACTGGGGGCGATTTGGGGACCCCAATGGGACCACCTCCGCCGGGTATCCCCCCACAGACCTCGCATTCCCCAGCACGCTCGTCTGCCCAGATCGGGCATCCAGATGAGTCCGCCAGCTAGTCTCACAGCGAGTTTGACCTCTTGTTCGGAGCCCGCAAAGCTGATGAGCTCTAGAGCACAGCATCAGAGAGTGGGCTTGTCCAGTCGGATGCAGAAGCCTCAGCTGGGCTCCCCCCTTCGGGGACAATTGCCCAGTCACAGGCTGATGTGGAAATGACGGACATGCTTTCCCGGGTGGCCGCGAGCATCGGGCTAGAGTGGAACCCTCCGCTCTCCCCCAAACCCTCGCAGCTCGATGATTGGTTCTTGGGCTCGTGGTGCCACTCAAAGCAGCCATGCCTTGCTCCAGTACCCTTCTTCCCAGAAGTGCACGAGGAGCTGACAAAATTGTGGGAGGCACCTTTTACTGCCCGGTCCTGATTTTCCAACTCCCCTGCCCTCACTACCCTCGATGGTGGGGCGGCCAGGGGCTATTCCCCCGGTAGACAAGGCGCTTGCGGTGCACCTATGCCGCAGAGAGCCGCCACCTGGCGCGGACGCCCAAAGCTCCCGTCCAAGGCCTGTAGGTTCACGTCGTCCCTGACAGCCAAAGCCTACAGTGCTGCTGGACAAGCCGCCTCTGCCCTGCATGCCATGGCTCTCCTGCACAGGCACAGTTATAGTGACGGGTACTTTAATACAGGAAGAAGTGAAAATAGGAGTCAAGACGTCACTCACCACCGGTTTAGATGATTTGACTGGCCGTAAGGGACAGGTTGCTCGTAGTATAAACACAGATGGAGCTTCATGCAGCGTTCTCTCTCTCCTCAGACATCAGAGGAGTGTGCCCAATCTGCATGGATTCAGTTCCACCAGTGCTGGATGTGGTCTGTGAAGTGACAGTAGAGAAGTGGACCGGTCTTCGAGAGCAGATGAGATTATCGAGGCGAATGGCTAGGTCAATAAACTGGCCCAGATTTCTCCTTTCATTGCGGCATGCCAGCTCAGATTGCAGTTCCAGATTGAGTCCCCTTTGGAAAAGCAACTTGAGTGTGTCCTCTACCCATACAGTCTGAGCAGCGAGAGTGCGGAATGTAAGCACATACTCTGTGTCCTTCCCCTGTTGGAGTGAGAAACCGCTCACCAGCGTTCTTTCCTCCCTCGGGATGCTCAAATACTTCTCGGAATCACTAGAGAAAATCAAAGGTGGTGAACCTCGAACCCTCACAAGACAATATATAGCAGTAGCCTAGTCCAGAGCCCTTCTGGTTAATAAGGAGCAGACAAAAGAGATGCAACTGTCATCAGTGGGATATAGCGTGGATCACTACATCACAAACCCCTTGCTCCTAGCTGATGTGCCATCAAACTTCTCCAGAAAAGCAAGACATGGATTGGCGGTGAAGGTGTTCGGAGAAGGAGGGTTATTCACCGGAATGGGTTGAGATGCGTGTGGCGGTTGGTCCAATGCATGAATGCAGAGGTTTTGAAAGAGCTTTACTAATCCCTCCATGGAAGTAGTCAGCTGGGTGAGTTGCAGCTGGTGGGCAGCCAACACATTAGCTTGAGCGAAAACTTCAGTAGACAATTGCTGGAGCGCCCCTGGATCTGTAGTTGGCGAAGTCTTCTGTAACACAGACTCCGGAGAACAGAGGTTAAGATCCATATGCAGTTTAATAGTAAATGTGCAACTCATAAACAGACAGGCAGGGTAAATCACCAGTAATGGAACAGCGTAGGCAGATGAGAGATGTAATAATAAACAGGCAATGATCAGGGCAGGCAGCAAACAATCACAGTAAGAGTCCAGGTAAACAATGGGTAAACAATGCAGGCAGCACAGTATCAAACAGTGGGTAACAGGCAGAAGTCGAACACATAAAGTATTCAGACCCTTTCATTTTTTCACATTTTGTTATGTTGCAGCCTTATGCTAAAATGCTTTAAATTATTTATTTTTCACATCAATCTACATTCCATACCACATAATGACAAAGGATAAAAACATATTTTTGATAACTTTGCAAATTTATTAAAAAGAAAAAACTGAAATATCACATTGACTTAAGTATTCAGAACCTTTGCTATGACATTTGAAATGTAGTTTAGGTGCATCTTGTTTCTCTGGATCATCTTTGAGATGTTTCTACACTTTGATTAGAGTCCAAATGTGGCCAATTCAATTGATTGGACATGATTTGGAAAGGCACACACCTTTATATATAAAAGGTCTCACAGCTGAAAATGCATATCAGAGCAAAAACCAAGCCATGAGACAAAGGAACAGCCTGCAGAGATCAGAGATAGGATTGTGTCAAGGCACAGATCTGGGGGAAGGCTATAAAAAAAAATTTTGGCTGCATTGAAGGTTCCCAAGAGCTCAGTGGCCTCCATAATTCTGAAATGGAAGAAGTTTGGAACAACCAGGACCCTTCCTAGAGCTGGCCACCTGGCCAAACTGAGCAATCGGGGGAGAAGGGCCTTGGTAAGAGATGTGACCAAGACCCTGATGTTCACTCTGGTTGAGCTCCAGAGATCATGTGTGGAGATGGAAGAAACTTGCAGAAGGACAACCATCACTGCAACACTCCACCGATCTGGGCTTTATGGCAGAGTGTCCAGACAGAAACCTCTCCTCAGTGCAAGACACATGAAAGCCTGCTTGTAATTTGCAAAAATTAAGGACTCTCAGACAGTGAAAAACAAGATTCTCTGGTCTGATGAAACAAAGACTGAACTGTTTGGTCTCAATTCCAAGGGTCATGTCTGGAGGAAACTAGGCACCGCTCATCTGCGCAATACCATCCCAACGGTAAAGCATGGTGGTGGTAGCATCATGCTGTGGGGGTGTTTTTCAGCGACAGGGACTGGGGGACTGATCAGGGTTGAAGGAAAGCTGAACCCAGCAAAATACAGAGATATCCTTAATGAAAACCTGGTCCAGAGTGCTCTGGACCTCTGACTGGGCCAAAGGTTCACCTTCCAACAGGACAATGACCCCAAGCACACAGCCAAGGCAACGCAAGAGTGGCTTAGGGACAACTCTGTGAATGTCCTTGAGTGGCCCAGCCAGAGACCGGACTTGAACCCAATCGAACATCTCTGGAGAGACCTGAAATTGGCTGTCCACCGACGGTCCCCATCCATTCTGACAGAGCTTCAGAGGATCTGTAGAGAACAAATGGCAGAAAATCCCAAAATCCAGGTGTGCAAAGCTTGTCACATCATACCCAAAATCACTTGAGGCTGTCATCGCTGTCAAAGGTGCTTCAACCAAGTACTGAGTTAAGGGTCTGAATACTTATGTCAATGTGATATTTAAGTTTAAGTTTTTGGTTTTTGATTTGTCATTATGGGGTATGGAGTGTAGATTGATGTGAAAAAAAAAAAAAAAAAGATTTAAAAGCATGTAAAGCACAAATTCTCTGATTCAAACTTCTGCTATAATACACAACGCTATAAAACCGCTATAAAAATGTATCAGTCAAATATACAAACTTTAACCAATTATTTATAATTTCAAAAAAATTTATAAACATTTATTAAAACATTTCTACAAACAGATTTAGATTTACGATTAGGGCTGCACAATAAATCAAAATAAAACCGAAACCGCGCTATGACTAAGGGCTGCGATATAATTAAATAAATATTCTCCTAGCTTCAAATCATATTTGCACTGCTCTGTCCAGTCTATATTAAGTCAGAGCATTATTTCAGAGCGGCCGAGTGCTCCACAACTCCATCTCATGGTTAGAGTAATAGAAGTGGTCAGTTCAGTTTGCTTACGTGCACTAAGCACTTTATTTACACTAAAACGGTGCATCCTGTGTGAATCGGTATTTATCATCTGCAGTAGCAGCATCTCAGTCTCCGCAAGGCACAGGTATCATAATAATACGTGGAATACAAGATGGGGCATAATTCAAACATCTTTAATAAATGATTAGAGCAAACAGCATTAATAGTAGCACCTGTAGAATCCAGAAACGTGCTCTTTCTCCATTCTCTTTCTCCATGCGTTTACCTCACCAGAGAGTGTGTCGCCGTTATTACACTCCCAGCGGCAGCAAGTGAAAGCAGAACTAATATTACCAACATCCAACAAAATGAAAAGGAACGTACATATAAATCTATAAAATATTTAGAAATTATAATAATGCATTGTTAAATGAAATATAATAATGAATAAAAATAATTCAATACAATGGTGACAAACTAACCAAAACTTTCACTTTAGATTTAATTACACCAGTGGGTTATCAGTTCAACTTAATTTTGACATTAAGCCTTGCTCTTTAGGACTATCTTATATACCGTAGAGAATAGTTTGTATAAGCCTACTTGTATTTAAGGCCTAGAGTCAAATGGAATATTGTGTATATTTAATTATTCAACCAACCAACAGTATTTTTGACAGCAAAAACTAGGCAACAACTATGGTATTACCAAAAGGGAAATTCAGTTAACAGTGACAGATTGAGCAGAAAGCTTACATATAACCAGTTTAGACAGAGCTGTTGATAAAAAGTTAAATGATCAGCATCGGATGATTAGATAAAAAGAAAATTGGAGATTTTTTTTTTGTGTAAAAATCCTGATTGGAGCACCGCTAATATTCAAGTTGACAAAATTGACAAAAACAGGTGAACGGAGGATTGGTGCAATTTTAATGATATAATTTAATATTATGTTTCTTCTTAGTTTCATTGTTATATATTTATTTGTTTGTGGGTGAATTGAAAAAAGGTCTCAGTTTGGTTCTTTTTAAGAAGACTCAATTGTGAAAACCCCAGTGGCCTTTAGGCAGTTGAACAGGTGAAAAACATTCAAATCGCAGTTCAAATCGCAATTGCAATATTTTTCAAAATAATCGCAATGAGTTTTTGCACAAATCATGCAACCCTATTTGTGATCATAAAATACATAAACTCAGCAAAAAAAAGAAATATCCCTTTTTCAGGACACTGTATTTTAAAGAATTTTGTAAAAATCCAAATAACTTTACAGATCTTTATTGTAAAGGGTTTAAACAATGTTTTCCATGCTTGTTCAATGAACCATAAACAATTAATGAACACGTACCTGTGGAACGGTCATTAAGACACTAACAGCTTACAGATGGTAGGCAATTAAGGTCACAGTTATAAAAACTTGGGACAATAAAGAGACCTTTCTACTGACTCTGAAAAACACCAAAAGAAAGATGCCCAGGGTCCCTGCTCATTTGCATGAACATGCCTTAGGCAAGCTGCATTGAGACATGAGGACTGTAGATGTGGCCAGGGCAATAAACTGCCATGTCTGTACTATGAGATGCCTAAGACAGTGCTACAGGGAGACAGGAAGGACAGCTGATCATCCTTGCAGTGGCAGACCACGTGTAACAACACCTGCACAGGATCAGTACATCCGAATATCACATCTGCGTGACAGGTACAGGATGGCAACAACAACTGCCTGAGTTACACCAGGAATGCACAATCCCTAAATCAGTGCTCAGACTGTCCACAATAAGCTGAGAGAGGCTGGACTGAGGGCTTGTAGGCCTGTTGTAAGGTAGGTCCTTACAAGACATCACCGGCAACAACATCGCCTATGGGCACAAACCCACCTTCGCTGGACCAGACAGGACTGGCAAAAAGTGCTCTTCACTGACGAGTCATGGTTTTGTCTCACCAGGTGTGATGATCGGACTCGCGTTTATCGAAGGAATGAACATTACACTGAAGCCTGTACTCTGGAGTGGGATCGATTTGGAGGTGGAGGGTCCATCATGGTCTGGGGCGGTGTCACAGCATCATCGGACTGAGCTTGTTGTCATCGCAGACAATCTCAACACTGTGCGTTACAGGGAAGACATCCTCCTCCCTCATGTGGTACCCTTCATGCAGGCTCATCCTGATATGACCCTCCAGCATGACAGTGCCACCAGCCATACTGCTCGTTCTGTGCATGATTTCCTGCAAGACAGGAATGTCAGTGTTCAACTTCCGGTATCACAGCGAAAGAGTGAGTAGTGTGGAAGAGGGGCTCCATACCTGTTCTTTAAAACCCCACCTTTCATACTATATATAGTGTCAAATAGGTACATTTGTCTGAAGTACTACCGGTCATATTATGAGCAATTCGAAGCAAAAACTCTCAGCTCCACCAACAACGAGAGCTACCGCTATCATAGCTAGTAAGATAGCATCCATGGCCGCAAATCCCAACGCTGAAAAACAGCCCCCGATGGAAACCTGTGAATCCGTCTCCATGGATCAGCTGGTGTCTGAATTAACCAAACAACGGATTAGTATTAGAGAAGATATCTTGGTATTGATGCAGGATTCCATTGGGCCTCTGCAAGGTTCTGTGAATGCACTACGGGAAACTGTGGACAGCTTTCAAAGCCACCTGGCCATGACAGAAACCCTGGTCGGGGAGATTTTGAAAAACTTGTCCGAAAATACAGCCGAAAAAGTCATTAAAACCTTGCAATCACAGAATGCAATTCATACTGATCGCATTGATGACTTAGAAAACAGATCATGGAGAGCCAACTTAAGAATAGTTAATGTTCCGGAAGGGAGTGAAAACGGTCAAGACCCCGTTACATTTATTGCTGAAATGCTGCTGGAGATGAAAGTGCTGCGTTATCCAGAAAACGGGCATCTTACAACAATATTAAATAATCACTCTACCAGAAGGGCATACGCTTCCAACTGCTTTACCCGGCTCGGCTGAAAGTGACCTTTTGGAGAAGAAACCCTCATGTTTAACACACCTGACGAAGCAAAGATATTCTACGACCAGCAGATTGGTGCATAGAATAAACCTGACTCACTGATGCTCAAAAATTGCCTGTCCACCTCCTCCTTCCATTTCCTTTATTTTTAGGTACTTTGCAATTTTATTTTGAACTAATGTTGAACTAATTTCAAGTATTTGGGCACCCTCTGGAGGGAATATGGTACTAAGCAAAAAGAAGGATTACTGGGGGTGTGTTAAAGGGGGCCTGCAGTTTTTCTCTGTTCCCGAGACAAACATAGGAAAAGTTCAGGTTCTCGGGTTTGGGTTGATAACCACCAATGCTCTTAGGACCCTTTTTTTTTTTCCCTCTCTCTCTTCTTTATGCTAACTTGTCTATTATTGGAGAGGCTTGCCTATCCCTTACTGTACAACGGTTCAATTACATATGATTATATGTTAAATTGTTGATAGTAACACGTTACATAGAATAAATAATAAGTAACACTAGTAAGAATGAAAAGGGAGCTACCATCCGATTTACCAGCTGGAACGTTAAAGGCTTAAATGGACCAAATAAAAGAACACGTATTCTCACACACCTTAAAAAAACTGAACAAGAAACGCATTTACAACTAGCAGACCATGAGACTTAAAAAACCCTGGGTAGGTCAGATTTTTCACTCAAGTTTTAGTAGAAAAGCAAGGGGAACAGCAATTATAATCCATAAAAAAAAATACAATTCAACATGTCTAAATGTATTTCAGATCCTCAAGGAAGATTTGTTATAGTGATGGGTCATCTTTATCATACACTTGTAGCCTTAGTATGTGTTTATGCCCCAAACTGGGATGACGTTAATTTTATTCATAAGATTATTTCATCTTTACCTGACCTTAACTCGCACCGGCTGATATTTGGAGGTGATTTAAATAGAGTGATCAATCCTGCTTTAGATCTTTCAAACCCAAAAACCAATCTTCAGTCTAAAATGTCTCAAACTCTTTCTTCATTCATGACATAAACAGGATGTTTAGATTCATGGAGATTTATGTTCTCACAAAAGAAACATTTCTCCTACTTTTCTCACGTCCATTCTTCATATTCTAGAATAGACAATTTCTTCATTGAAAAATTGCTCCTCCCCTCAGTAGAAAATACCCAATACTCTGAAATTATAATATCTGACCACACACCATTACTCCTCGATCTAAAATTTTCCCAATACCATACAGGATGCCCAAACTGGAGATTAAAATCCACCCTATTAACAGACAAAAACTTTCACACCCACATAACAACAGCAACAGATAACTTCCTGCTAACAAATGAATCCAACTCAAAATCACCATCAACCCTATGGGAAACACTGAAAGTTGTCATTAGAAGAGAAATTATATCCTATTCAGCATCCAGTAAAAAAAAAAAAAATAAAATAAAAATGCAAAGCTACAACAATTAATCGACTCTATAGCAAAAATAGAGAACTATCTACAACCCCCTTGGAAGAACTGCTGAAGAAAAGAGAAGAAATTAAAGCACAATATGATCAATTATCAATTGAGAAAATTCAGCAAAAATATATTTGGTGCAAAGGATATTACTATGAACATGGAGAGAAGGCAGGGAGGCTTTTAGCACAGATTAAATGTCAGTCGGATACCAGGTTAATCCCACAGATTCAAAACACACTGTGTCAACTGACAGTAGACCCCAAAGAAATGAATTTCCAAATGATCGATCAAGCATGTCAGATTTTTTGAATAACTTGAATATCCCAAAAAATAAACTTTAGATAGACCAATCGATCAACACAAGAGATACTGGACTATTAAAACGATGCAAAAATGGTAAAATCCCTGGCCCTGACGGATTTCCAATAGAATTCTTCAAAGCTTTTAGCCATAAACTGACACCGCTCCTTTTGAAAATGTACGAAAATTCTTTACATAATACAAAACTACCACAGTCCCTTACAGAAGCATTTATCACACTTATTTTGAAACCAGGAAAAGACCCATTTGAATGTAGTTCATATAGACCAATCTCCCTGTTAAATGTTGATGTTAAAATACTTGCAAAATTATTAGCTTCTAGAATTGACAAAATTATACCTGAAATTATTTCACCAGACAAGACAGGATTTATTAGAGATTGTCACTCATTCACTAACATAAGAAGGCTTTTGGGCATCCTGTATTCTCCTGCATCCGGGAAGTCCCCAGAAATGGTGGTGTCTCTGGATGCGGAGAAAGCATTCGATAGAGTTGAATGGAATTATTTAATAACAGTACTGGGAAAATTCGGTCTTGGATCAAAATATATATCATGGATTCAACTGCTTTACACTGCCCCTATGGTATCCCTTATAACAAGTAATATATGCTCTCAATTCTTCCCGATATTAAGAGGTACAAGTCCACTCCTGTTTGCCTTAGCAATAGAGCCGCTTTCCATGGGCTTAAATCCCTACACGATATACAGGGCATAGAGAGTCTCGCTAAATGCAGATGATCTATTACTATACATCTCAAACCCAATCGAAAATGTGCCAAGAATAATAGACACACTTTCTAACTTTAGTAAATTTTCAGGATATAAATTGAATCTTACCAAGAGTGAATGCTTCCCAATTAATTTCTCTGCTCTCCAAATTCAAACAATCTCCAAAGCTGGTTTTAAATACCTGGGAATTCGCATCACCCGCACTTTTTCAAGTTTATATTCAAATAACTACACACCTCTTATAAACAAAATAAAAAGCGATTTCCAAAGATGGGATGCATTACACCTATCTCTGGCAGGCAGGATAAATTGTATAAAGATGAATGTCTTACCTAGACTCCTATATCTATTTCAGTCCCTTCCAGTCTTTCTCCCGAAATCTTTTTTTCAGTCTACTACATAAACCCATGCTCTTGTTTTATGGGGAGGGAAGAATCCCAGAATCAATACAAAGTTCTTGGAAAGACAAAGTCAGGGAGGCTTGGCCCTCCCCAATTTTATGGGCTATTATTGGGCTGCAAACCTCCAAAAAATTATATACTGGTAAGGAGCCCCGGAATCTAGCTGGTGTAAAGCGGAGACAAACACTTGTATCTCTACCTCACTCGCTGCCCTAATCACTCGCTGCCCCTCTCAATATACTTCAAGTCCTGTCGTTCGTTCCACACTTAAGATATGGTCCCAATTTAGACGGATGAATAAACTTAATGATTTCTCTATGTTAAACCCCCTCTGCAATAACATTTATTCCTCCCTGGGAAAATAGATAACACATTTACTCAGTGGCAGAAAATAGGCCTTACTGCCTGTAAGGATTGCTACATCAATAACAACTTTGCAGACTTAAATGATCTTTCTGAAAAATTCCAATTATCACCGTCCAACCGATTTCGGTACTTCCAAGTCATTTTATTCAGTCCCAAAGCTCAACTTTCCCAGAATTACCGCCTACTTCACTGGTTGAACAAATTTTACTGACTTCCACAGCACTCAAAGGTCAGATCTCGGAAATTTATCATTTAATCTTGTCCTCTAACAACCTCTTAATCAACAAAATCAGAGGAGAGTGGGTAAGAGAGATGGGAAAGAATATATCTGATGATGTATGGGAAGAGGCTTTGAGTAGAGTAAATGAATCATCCTCCTGTGCCCGTCTTAATCTTACACAATTTAAGGTCCTTCACCGTGCTTACTATACCAAATCAGGCTCTCAAAAATGTACCCCCAGGTTGAAGATGAATGTGACAGATAATAAGACAAAAATTAAGAGTCTGCTGGTCATTCATATTTAAAATGTTAAATTATATTTTCAACTTGAATGTAAAACCTAATGTGGAAACTGCTATTTTCGGAGTCCTGGAAAATGGAGCATCACTGACAAACAATGCAAAAAATGTCATTCCCTTTGCTTCCCTATTACCAAGAAGAAGAATATTGCTAGAATGGAAATCACCAAACCCACCCAAGGCATCAATGTGGCTATGTGACCTAGTTTCATTCCTGAAACTAGAGAAAATCAGGTATATAAAGAAAGGATCAGTCCAAAACTTCTATAAGATCTGGGGACCCATAATCACCTACTTTGAAAGGATGAAGACTCTCCCCTCTAATGGAGCAGCATAAATTTATGACTTTGAGAGAATATTTGGATTAATCAGGCCCATCTGAGTCAAAGTTGATCTTATGTAAAAGTCATGTTGGCTGGAAATTCCTTGATACAGATGTCCTCCTTTATTGTTATTATTATATTATTTAAAAAAAAAATCTCCTATCCCATCTCTCTTATAAGAAAAAGTATTTTGTAAATGTATCGATCTTCATGTTAAAGTCCTGGAAGTCCTGCTAGAGCAGCTAATATATATATATATATATATATAGGAATGTCAGTGTTCTGCCATGGCCAGCAAAGAGCCCAGATTTCAGTTCCATTGAGCACATCTGGGACCTGTTGGATCAAAGGGTAAGGGCTAGGGCCATTCCCCCCCAAAATTTCCGGGAACTCGCAAGTGCCTTGGGGAAGAGTGGGGTAACATCTCACAGCAAGAACTGGCAAATCTGGTGCAGTCCATGAGGAGGAGATGCACTGCAGTACTTAATGCAGCTGTTGGCCACACAAGATACTGACTGTTACTTTTGATTTTGACCCCCGAAACATTGTTAGTTAGGGCTGCAACGGTACATGTATCCGTGCCAAACCGATTGGATACAGGGCCTTCGGTGCGGTACACTCAGTCACACGAATGATTACATATCTTAGCATACGTGTAACAACGTTAAAACAACAAACAGCACAAACTGCGTAGAACTAAAATGAGAAAAGAATATGGAGTAACACGGGACCGCACGGAACAAAAATTTAACAAAACAGAGTGCCATACGGTACACTAGAAACTGCGGATCAGATAAATGCATGTGAAGTTTATACTAGCTAGCTCACTATCTCCCGGGATTTTCACACACAACAGTCTCTAGAATTTACTCTGAATGGTGCCAAAAACAAAATAAATCCAGTGAGGGGCAGTTCTGCAGATGGAAAAGCCTTGTTGATGAGAGAGGTCAACAGAGAATGGCCAGACTGATTCAAACTGACAAAGTCTAAGGTAACTAATATAACCGCTTTGTACAATTGTTGTGAGAAGAATATCATCTCTGAATGCTATTCTGAGATCCGGTTTGCCGCTGTTTTGGCGGCACGAGGAGGACCTACACAATATTAGGCAGGTGGTTTTAATGTTGTGGCTGATCTGTGTAACTGCACTTTTTTTTACTTTGTTTTGATTAGTGCTGTCAGCGTTAACTCATGAGATTAATTAAAAATGTTTAACGCATTAATTTTTCTTAATTGTGATTAAGGCATACCGATTTGACATTAGATTCATACATTTTATTCAGCGCCATGTGAGTTGTAAACGGTGTTAGAGGGCTGGGCCTTTGCGATGTGTTTAGTGGGGATATTAATATATTACTGTTTTTTGCTTTTTTGTGCAAAAACAATACTAATATTATAAGTGAACCTCAAGGAACATAAAATAATTTTTAAAAAGCATGTCATGACCCCTTTAACACACAAACCTGACAATCAGCAAACCTCATTAAGTTAAAAGATGAGCTCCTAACATCAC
This sequence comes from Myxocyprinus asiaticus, assembly GCF_019703515.2. Taxonomy (NCBI): domain Eukaryota; kingdom Metazoa; phylum Chordata; class Actinopteri; order Cypriniformes; family Catostomidae; genus Myxocyprinus; species Myxocyprinus asiaticus. Next base: position 20,086,833 of record NC_059351.1, read on the forward strand.
CACACAATTGACTGACAGTTGCAACAAGAAACAACAACAGCATAAATAAAGTCAGCAAACAATAAAAAAAAAAAAAAAGTATTTAACACTAACCGCATAATTCAGCAAAACGCAAATCAGTAACTTTGTTCAATATGAAACTGTTTGTTCAGACAACTCTGTCAGGCTAGTTGGGACATTTGGGAGAATATTGTTGGTGTAATGTGTTTTTATGTAGATGCAAAGTAATTGTTATTTTGTAATACCAGTGCCTTGAAAAAAATCTATAAACTGGATAAAATCCAATTTTTACACAGCAAAAAAAAAAAAAAAAAAAAAAAAACATTTTGTCCTGCTTTGCAGTAAAAAATAATATCTAAACATTCTTCAAAAAAAGATATATTTACGACGTGCAAAATGGCATAAGATATTAAGTCTTACTTACAGAGAAATTTAGTAAACATAATGTGTACAAATGCATGTATTTAGTATTATTCTAAACACAGTATCCACACTCTTGGAACACAGCTTGGTCAATCAAATTAGAGTACCAGAACTACATGTTGTATGATTGACTATATTTCTTGACAATTCTTTTAATCTTACCTGTTTGTGCCTTTTCAGACAAGATTCAGAGAGACTTCAAAAACAGCTCTATTCAGATGCAACACATCCTTGCAGTGTATTGCATTGTCAGGTCTGCACCGGCTGCATGTACACCCACAGTAACATAAGTGGATTTCCAACAGCACAGTCACTTTCTTAATTTCCCTCAGGCAGGAAACATGCCTGCTCAAACCAAAGCCAACAATTCTCATCCCTCAGTCTTTGGAGGACCGACTCTCTCACAGTGACTCAGTTTCAAAGACCCATGACCTTTATCATCACAACTCGGGATGGAAACTGCACCGAGGCCTTGCAGGTTCAATTTAAAGAGAGTTTGAGCTGAGCTGAGCAACTGAATTCCCGTTAGACCAGCAAACCCGTCCTCGCGTTCTCCCTCAAGCCGTCACCTCACAGACAGATATGACCCAACTAGTGCTGCATAGTGATAATAGAAATGATGGACTGAATTGTAGGCCAGAATCTGTGTGCATTTTTGTACGGAACATTTTTTCAAATTGGACAATTCTGGGTTACAAATGGGTTTCAATAAAAACTTGCAAGATCATACCGAGTGATCAGCTCTGAGGTTCATGTCACCTTAATGACTTCAGTAGTTGTGGCACTGGCTAAAATATATCAAATGTATAAATTTGTTCAAGTGGCCTCATTAAAAAAAAGCATGAATTTGAGTAAATCATTTAAAAAAAAAAAAGAAAAAAAGAATTCTTTTCTCTTTGAATTGCTCATAAAACCATAAAAAAACCAATTTTTTATGGTTTTATGAGCAATTCAAAGAGAAAAGAATTCTGCTCATGTTTCATGAATTAGACCCATGTGTGCAGGGTTGTTCAGGGTGATAAAAATGAGAACTCTTTTTAAAAATCTAGTTCAAAACACTTCTGTGTTAAGTTCTTATAAATGTAATCTTTGTGTTAATTTGGTTTCATAAATTTATAGAATTATTTTTTATAGAATTTTCTGCGAAAAGAAATGATTTAATGACTTTAATAATGTCATTTGGTGTAACCAAATACAAATAATTAATACATGGGAGAGTACAAAATGTAATCCTTAATTTCAAAACACATTTTAAGGAATATATATATATTTTAACATATAAATATAAAAAATATTTTTTACAAATCAAGAGTAGAGAACATTAAGAGGTTTTCTCAGGGTTACACCACATGACCTGAACAAAATGTGGATTTTATATAGCTATAGCATATAGCTGCAAGCAGCTTTAGTATAGTTGCAAGCAGAGATGACGGGCCCAAGCACCATGGGTCCATTCAGAAAACAATGCAAGATGGACACATGCATTTGGCATTTTACATTATTCTAAACAAAGCATTTTGGGTAAATATAACAGGACTACTTTAAAGTCTGTTTTAAGAGCCACACTTCCTGCTGCCAGGTGGTGGCGCTATGACCATGACCCAAAATAGTCACATCCATGTGATTAGCCCACAATACTAAATATAAATCTCAAGTTTGATCTAAATCAAACATTGCACATAGAAGATATTAGAAACTTCCTGTTTCCCATTTTTTGGCATTAATTTAATGCCTCGCCAATTTATCGGCGAGCCCGATAAATCGGCCGATATTCTAACTTTTTTGTCTAATACATTTTCCCGTTTGGACGATTTCTTTTTTTAATTATTTTTTTTTAGGCCGCTGAAAATCGCCTGCTTGCATGTGAAGTGTCTGAGAAATGTAAATGACCAGTCACTGTTGGTTTTGTTGTTCGTGTGGAGGAATATAAACACTCACCAGAATAAACGAGGAAAACTCCCACGGCAAGTAGAAAGGCTTACAGTTGATAAAGAGTGCTTCCAAATTAGGACAGCACATCTTCTTTAACGGTGTTACATCTGTACACCAACTTTCATTGATGTAAAAGCATGTTCCACCGCCTCTCATTTTTCCCATTAACTCCGCAATGCGATCTGCTCTTAACAGCTGAAAACCTGGCAGATGTAACGCACTGTCTGGAATGGCTTCACTCAGCCAGGTTTCTGTGAAGCACAAGGCAGCAGAGTTTGAAAAGTCCTTGTAGGGCGAGTAGTGGTCGACCGATATGGGTTTTTTTTTTTTTTATGGCTGATACCGATATCCAGAGAGCAGGGTGGTCAATAGACCGATACAATGCCGATATATCACATCATTTAATACAGTAACAAACATAAAATTGCTAGAAAAATAATAATAAACTTATTTAGCACTATATTTATTCAATTTCACACAAAACAAAAAAATTATATTGTATTTTAAATGGTAGATAACAGTTTCTTCAGATTTCTGTTTAGTCATCAAATTTTAGTAATTTATTGATGAAAATGAAGAAATTGTTAATATATTAGGAAGAAGGAAATAACAGTACACACAGTAGTTCAGCAACCATGGATGGCATGTCCACATTAGCAATTGCATTTACTCAAAAAATACAGAATCAAACCAATTTTACATACAGTGCATAGTGAATAAGACATTTACTTACAGCACACGAGAAGTGCTTTTTTCTTGGGCTGCATCTGAAAATGTAGGCAGCTGACTTACTACCTTGTTGCCTAATCAGTTATTGGCTTAACTGACATCTGTTTTGAATTAATGGAACTCTTAACGAAACTGGTCTCTGAACAGTTTAAAAAGCATTTATTTTCATCATACCCCTGTATACAGCTTCTGGAGGTAGCATTTACCTGGTTTCGGATGCAGCCTTGAAGTTGCACTCACGTGCTCATGCGGATCCATCTCCTGACAGTTTAAATGGCCTGGATCGCCTACTTCATGATTTGTGAATGAGAGGAACTTTTGATGCTAATCCTTAAGTTTTTGATTCTGGCTGACAGAATATGCACTTCAGAGGAGGATATTAGATGAGTGCTCAACGGGAAGAAATCGCTGGATTTTCGTGAATGACATCTGTTTAAAAAGATATGCGCATATTTGCAGATGGTATATAATAGAAGTTTTATTGATATTTGCCGTTTATCATAAGAAAAGTTACAGGGAACTTCTGAGGAGAGACTGTTAGAATACGTGCTTCAGAGGAAGATTTATGAGCTTTCCACAAGACACTGGGTCTGCTGAAGCTGTGTAAGGTTGGTTTATTAGATATGCTCATTTGCAGACAGTATATGATAATAGTTTGATATTTGCCTTTTTTTCATTAGACAAGACAGTTAAAAGTTATAGGGAACTGTTGAGGAGAGAGAGGGAGAATGAAACAGGCGAGCACTTCAACATTATGAGCTCAAACGCATCTGTCGTGGCTCTGATGTGCGGACCATTTAAATGACACTATGTTGCACACCGGTCTATTATTGTAGTAACACGATGGCATCGTGAACGCAGCGCTGCAACAGCTGGCTGATCAGATCACGGACACAGAACAACAATACCCAGACTCACTTATTATTCTCGGCAATTTTAACAGAGCTAACCTCACCCGTGAACTGCCAAAATACAGAGAGCACATTACATGCCCCACCAGAGACAAAAATACATTGGATCATTGCTACACAACAATAAAGGATTCATATCGCTCTGTCCCTAGAGAGCTTTGGGACTCTCTGATCACTGTCTGGTTCATCTTCTTCCGACCTGCAGGCAGATACTAAAATCAGCTAAACCTGTAGTAAAGACTTTAAAGAAATGTACCTATGAAGCAGAGCTGGAACTACAAGCCTGCTTAGACTGCACTGATTGGAGTGTATTTGAGGCTGCAGACACCAATCTGGACAAGCTCACAGATACTGTGACATCATATATCAGTTTCTGTGAGGACATGTGCATTCCTACAAGGACTTATTTAACATCCAACAATGACAACCATGGTTTACAGCAAAACTCAGGCAGCTTCATCAGGCCAAAGAGGATGCTTACAGAAGTGGGAATAAAATCTTGTACAATCAGGCCAGGAACACACTGAATAAGGAAATCAGAGTGGCAAAAAGAAGCTATTCTGATAAGCTGAAAAAGAGGAGGTGTGCCATGTGCTGCTGAAGAAGAGGAGGTGTGCCGTGTCTTCCATAAACGAGACAAGGAAAGCAAAAGGGCCCAGATGGTGTTTCACCCACTTGTCTAAAAAAATGTGCTGACCAGCTGACCCCCCATCTTCACACAGATCTTCAACAGATCACTGGAGTAGTGTGAAGTTCCCTGCTGCTTCAAATGCTTCACCATCATTCCTGTCCAGAAGAAACCCAAAATCACAGGACTTAATGACTACAGACCCGTCACTCTGACATCTGTGGTTATGAAGTCATTTGAGAGACTGGTATTAGCCCACCTGAGGGATATCACTAGACCCTTTCTAGATCCCCTTCAATTTGCTTATCGAGCAAACAGGTCTGTGGATGAGGCAGTCAACATGGGATTGCATCATATCCTGCAACATCTGGACAGACCAGGGGCATATGCAAGGATCCTTTTTGTGGACTTCAGTTAGGCTTTCAATACCATCATCCCAGCTGTTTTCCAGACTAAATTACACCAACTCGGTTCCCACATCTATCTGTCAGTGGATCACCAGCTTTCTGATGGACGGGCAGCAGCTAGTGAGACAGAGGAAATTCACTTCCAGCACATGTACGATCAGCACTGGTGCCACCCAGGGATGTGTGCTCTCCCCACTACTCTTCTTCCTGTATACCAATGACTGCACAGCCAAGGACTCCTCTGTCAAGCTCCTGGAGTTTGCAGATGACACTACTGTCATCAGCCTCATCCAAGATGATGAGTCTGTATACAGAATGGAGGTTGAATGGTTGGCTCACTGGTGCAGTCAAAACAACCTGGAGCTGAAACATTGGAGATGATAGTGGACTTTAGGAGGAACACCCCAACACTGACCCTGCTCACCATTCTAAACAGCACTGTGGCAGCAGTGGAGTCATTCGGGTTCCTGGGCACTACCATCTCACAGGACCTGAAGTGGGAGACCCACATTGACTCCATTGTGAAAAAGGCCCAGCAGAGGTTGTACTTCCTTCGCCAGCTGAGGAAGTTCAACCTGCCACAAGATTCTTCATATTTTTATGAATTTTTTTATTTTTATCTTTTCATATTTTTTTATAATCATGAAATTCTAAATGTAGTCTTTGCAATTTGATATAATACAAATAAAACATCTCCACAGAAAAACAATATTACCAGTGCAGTTGTGTGTGCTTAAATGAACCAGACCATATGCAAGGTGCCATGACAAAGACAAAGCATCTCTAAAATACATATTCACTTGACGCACCACCAGTGGATTGTAAACTGTGGCGGTACCATAGTCCTGAATGATTACCATATTCATGTACCATGGTTTATACAGGTACCTAAATGGACACTACGGTTCATGTCTAACTTTGTTACTTCAAGTGCTTTCATGTGCTGTTTTGATAAAGAGCCTTTACCTGCAGTGAGTCGTTCACAGGTGACCTTTCAATTTGAAGACCTTTTTCCATCACTGCCAAATGATAGGATGAATTTGCAGATTTGGTTTCAATTGTAGGTAATATCCACTTTATTCAGCGCAGTTTCTTTTTTGTGTTATATAAAGAAACCAAATGATTCAGTGCGTCGGTGGACGTCCGAATGAATCACAATGAGTTGCGAACCGATTCAGACCATCATGCTAAGCCAGTGGTTCAACACTAAATTTTGGATGTCTTCTTAATCAAACACACCTGAATCAACTCATCAGTTCGTTAGTGAAGACTTAAAGGGATAGTTCACTCAAAAATGAACATTTTCTCATTATTTACTCACTCTCATGATATCCCAGGTGTATATGACTTTCTTTCTTCACCAGAACACATTTGAAGAAAAATATAAAAATATCTTAGCTCAGTAGGTCCTTAAAATGCAAGTGAATTGAGATTTCTCATTTGAAGCTCCAAGAATCACAGACAGTCAGCTTAAACGTCATCCATACGACTCCAGTGGTTAAATTAATGTCTTCTAAAGCCATACGATCACTTTTAGTGCGGGGAAAAAAAATCTATATTTAAGTACCTTTTAACTATAATCCAATGTGAGGGTAAGCTTCACAAGAGGGTGGAGTCCAAGCAAGGCCGTAACCATGTCTTGAACATTTGGGGGGGGGTCACGGGTGTTGAGGTCACAAATATAATTGTTCTCTTTGGTCCTTTAAAATATTAAAGGCTCTGAATGCAATAATTTTCTGAATAAAGAATTTAAATGTGATAAAGGCCCACAATTTGATAATTTTTGGTTTTAAAATAAAAAACATTTCACACAGAATTTCACACAGTACAAGAAAAACATTGTGTCTACATTGCTAGCAATTTGCCTGTTTTAGTAATCTTTCCTTTTTTGCTGTATCAAAGAAAATATTCGTATAATTTGAATTTCTTTTCATCACTGATGTATCTGTAAAATGACTTGACTGTGTCAGCTGGCAAGTAAAAAGGAAATACACAAAATTATTTAATGCCATCAAGTTGCCCTCATTGTGTTTTCCTCCAGTAGAATTTTAACAAAATCTTTTCTTCAAGAATCCTAACACTGCTCTTTTCCATACAAAAACAGTTCATATTGACCACTGCTGTCAAGGTCCAAATATAAAAATCATTATAAAAATACCATAAAAGTAGTCCATACAACACAAAGCTGTTGTGTGGCCCCAGAAAGCTTTGAACATAGTGCATGAGTCATATGGACTACTGTTGTAATGTCTTTATACTGAACCTTTATAGTATTTGCCCTTTATGACACTTGACAGCTCCTGCTCACTATAAACTGTTATTCTATGGAACAGAGATGCTTCAAATATCTATTTTTATGTTCCAAGAAAAAATAACAGCATGTGGGTTTTGAACAACACAAGGGTGAGTAAATGAGTGAGTAAAAGTAAATTTTCAATTTTAAGGTGAACTACTCCTTTAACTGGTGGCTCATCCTCAAAATAAAATGGTCTCTTTTAAAAGAAGACTGAGGAGATGCTGTAAAAAATTCAGAAATAAAGACAAAGAAATTATTGCAAAAATCTTAAATTGATTTAAAATTATAACCTAATAATATTTGCATAAAAAATATTACACTGTCCTTGCCACAACTTAAAAACTCAATTGAAGCCACAAGTCACAGGTCTTACCATGTTCTAGTTTTAATCTGAGGGTAATAATGCTCTACTTTGTGTTATAGATCATTTTCTAAGACAATATCAAGTTCTTTTAGAAATTTTCTAAAAAGTAACTTCAGAAATTTACCATATAACCACATTCATTAAATTCCTTTACAATATACATATATACACACATTCGCTTTTTTTCTGAAGGCTGATATGCTGAAAATGGCTCCGTTAATGTTTTCACATTCAAAATTATGAATGACATACGAATTACGTATGGACGTGACATATTTTTAATATAAATGGCAAATTTCACCAAATGGTGAATAGTTTGCACCTTTGGAAACTACTGTTGGTCTGTACAACATTTCAATCATAAAACTGTGGGCAAATATTGCATGTTTAGTTATATATTCTTTGGTTGATTTGTTAAAAAAATAAAAATAAAAAATAAAAATCAAGGGGGATAGTGTTGTCAAAGATTGTTGGGGGGGGGGGGTAGCTGTCTAATACTTATGGGTCATTGACAAATAAGGTTGTCCAAGGTGAAATCTTTTAAAAATCTAGTTTAGAACACTTGTCAAACTCTCGGAAATCTAATCTTTGTGTCCAGTTTGGTTTCGTAGATTTCTAAAAAACCCCATTATAGAATATATTTTTTTAAATAGTTAAAATTCTAATTGTCATATGGTGTAACCATCAAGTAAAAAGTATAATAATACTTTCTTTGCACCTTGAATACATGAGAGTATAAACTTAATTATTAATTTCTGAAAGGTTTTCAAACAAATTTTTCAAGGTTAATTTTTTTAATATAAAAATATTATGAATTTTCTCATGGTTACACCACATAATTTTAACAAAATGTGCCTTTTCCTTAAAATTTCGAAATAATATCAGATGTTTTTTAAAACGCCATGCTCAGTCTTGAGGGTCTAATGGTGTCCGCTCTGTTTTATGGTTTTTACGGTCAACATAAAAAGCAAAATGGCTACCTACATGTTGGTTACACCACAACTTTGTTTTGATGGACAAAAGCATTTTTAAATATGAATCATATTTTAAAACTCAATTGTTTCACTGCTTATTTTTTTTAAGAAATAATAATAAAAGATTATTCTGCACTAGTCATACCAAAAAACATTTTTACTTTTTTTTTTTTTTCATGAATTTCAGCTTTTAATGAGACTTTGAACCACATGGCATTTTTTTTATTTAAGCCCCAGAAAAAATACTTTAAACTCAGAAATTGAAAATATGCTCATCATAGAAGAAGTGTATTCAAGTAAATGGTTTGTGTGAATTGCATTTGTAATGTAATAGATCTGGACAAAAATTTGCATCACTTCATCATTGACCCTTAGGACACATGGCATAATATGCACCTGTTACACTCTGTTACTGCATTTTATGGTGAATCTTGTGAAAAGAATCCACATTATGATCATGAAAAAGGTTTTTTTCTAGATCGTTCACCCACTGTCACAGACATGCATGTTTTCTACTCCAATAACTGAACTAGTAAAGGAAGTTTGGGCTGTTTCTATCAAGGATGCTTTAACAGTGGTGTAGAAAAGTTGTTCTACACACAAAAGCGTTTTATGGGCGAAACCCTGAAAATTGTTTGAGTTAAAAACATGCACACGTTGTAACTGCAAACTTGTCATACCTTACATTCTGTTCTCTTTTTTAAAGAAAAACAAAATATATATAATATAGTATAAACATATATTATATAAATATAATATTAAATAAATATAATATTCTACTGCCGATTTTTGAAAGTGTCCGAAACTTTTGAAAATTGCATTATCTTCAGTGGCGTAAGTTTTATGTGAACACTAGGTAGGTCAAATCATCTCCGACATACCTGTTTGCCAGTGTTTAAAAAATAAAACAAAATCATAAATAAGTCCTTTCGCAGTGGAGAGAGAACTCGCACGCTCAGGGTTGCAAGATTGTGTTACTAAAGTATCACCCAGAATATGGCAGAATATATCCAAACTGTACAAGTGTCAAGATCTGATTGGGATATTCCATCTATAGAAATCTGGCAACCTCACACATGTCGAAATCTAATTCTGACTGGCAAATCGCCATTATTTAAAGCTGCACTCAGTGATTCCTGAGAAACACTGTTGATATTCGAACTCATCTGCCAAAACAAACACACCCCTCCCTTCAATGCTCCTTTGGAAGCTCCGCCCCCCCCTCCCCCCCAAATTCATGCACTCGAGATGGTTTTACGCACACCAGCTCCAGACATTCACAACTCTCCTGCTACTAAATCTAACATCACAACAACATCATATATGGGTTCTGTGAAACATAGCAAAATTTATGTCACCCACCTATCGAGAAGAAAAAGAGCAACCTCTGCTTCCCTCATCAAGCCTTTTACCTCTCGGAGGTCTCTCCACTGCTGAAAAGCCTCGCCAATGTTTACGTGGTTCCTAGCCCTCGACTTATCATAATCCTTCTTTTTTAATTTATATTCCTCTGACCTTTTTTCTTGGTCTGTTTCTCAGCCATTTGTCCTCCTTGGAATTTAGAAAGTTCACATCAGCCAGATTTGTCGTCGCTCTTCTAATTAATTTCCCTCTCACTCTGCCCCCACCCCCCATCTTGTGCACGCACAAGAACCACCCCTTGTTGCAGATTGGCTGAAGTATTGTTGTGTGGATCAGCCTGATCCACTTTGTTTTTGTCCCATTTACAGAGCCAGGGCTGTGTACAAATACTAAATTTTTTTCAGCCCACCCACAGAACGGAGATGTTTGCAGAATTTTACAAAAAGTGTATTGGATTAGAATTACTGAGTGCACCTTTAAAGTCTGTTATTTATCAAATGTAGAAAATTTTATATTTTGCTTGCACGATTAGTTCTAAGTAATACATAATACAATTGATCTAAAGGGGATGGTGGTTTTACAAGGGGGATGCTGACATCTTACATGACACTAACACTCTTAACCTGAACTGCTGACACTGATGCGTGTGTGCTGCATGATGCTGGAATAATCCACAAGGTTCCTTCTCAGCTTCTTAAATTTGAGTCCCGCCTTCATCAATTTGATTGGCTCAAAATGACATTGACGAGTGGCGTTAGACTACTGTGCACGCTAAAAATTAAACTTTTTTTTAAACCATTATGTTATTCCTACAACAACTTAATGACAATTAAACAGCAGTGCATAATGAATTGCAGCAGAATAGCAACAAGTATATCAATTATTGTGGGGGACAATCTGGCCATATCTGATTATTGGGGGGGACTTGTTCCTTTAGCCCTGAGTCAAAGTGGTCTCTCATGTGACATATTCACATTGCCATGATACCAACGTAATCTCACGTTCTCCACTCGGTTGAGACATACAGGATAAGCACACAAACGCACCATTGTGAGTAAACAAACAGATAAATACAGATCTAAACCAAAACCAACCAAGCTATTGTACAGCATTCCTCCTTCTCACTTTGTAGTGGGGGGGCTCACAAGGACAGGTTTGAGAAACACTGTGCTAAGCTGTTTAACTGATTTAGAGAAAAGAACCGACTCATGTTAACTGTCTGAATAATTCAGAATGAATCGCAAACAGATTCAGACTACTATGCTAAGCCAGTTGACTGATTTCATTAAATATTTATTTTATTGTATTTTTCCATCTTTTTTTCTTAAACTTGATGTAAATGTGTGTAAATGTGTCTTTGTGTATATTTAATGTTACTATGCTTTGGCAATGTAAAGCTTCTGTTTTTAACTGTGTCATTAAAGTTAATTGAATCTTTGAATCTAATTCAATGAAAAGAACCGACTCAGAGGATTCATGAATCGTGCATCGCTACATTTGGTTGTTAAAGGGATAGTTCACCCAAAAAAAACTAAACAAATTCTCATAATTTACTCACCCTCATGCCATCACAAATGTGTAGGAAACTGAAAACAAACAAAGACTTTTAGAAGAATATCTCAGCTCTGTAGGTCCACACAATGCAAGTGAATGTAAATGAAGGTAAAAAAGTAAAGACTCCAGTGGTTTAGTCTATACCTTTAGAAGCTATATGATAGATGTGGGTGAGAAACAGATAAATATTTAAAGTCCTCGTGAAGTGCCTTGTAAAGAATAGCTTATTTTACACTGTTGACGTATTTCCTACTGAAACATGAGGTTGGGGTGGGACTTGTTGAATGGCTCATGCCATTTTTTTTTAAATAGCCAATAATAGCAGTCATAGAGACACACACACACTTTCCTCTGTCCACTGTGCTGCTGTTAGAGAGTGAAATTTTACAGAAACTGAGTGATCTCAACCTAGTTTGGCCGCTTTTCCTCTGATTTGAGATCCGAACAATGAACAAACTGCCCCTGGTACAGGGCATCGCGGATTTCACTAATGATGAGGCAGGAGCTGTTGTGCAAGTCATGAAGATGAATCAGAAACAAGCTAATAAAACATTACAACATATCAATGTTTTGAATCACACTACACTAAATAGCAAGAGCAAAGAAAACTTTCTCGTGATGTACATCCTAAGAAACCTCTGAAAAACGGCTGCATTAAATATAAACTCCAGACACTTTCATCGCGTCTAACTCCCATGAGCACGTTCCAATCAGAAGTGATTGTCCCTATGCCCTATTCCCTTCAAAGACAGTTACCCTCCACTCTGTGGTCTTCAGGGTGCTGAAAGGTGATAACGGTCAGTCACAACTCACTTCAACAGTAATTATTAGAGGAAATTATGTTTATCAGTGCAGGTGAGAACACAGCCATGTGCGGAGAGCAGATTAATGGGGCGGGTGCCTTCTCATTCTAGAACACATTTGATTGGACAAAGTTTTTCTAGAATTTAAATGCTTATATCTTCTGAAAATGAATTTTGTCAACCTTTAGAAGTACACTGGCATATAGATGAAAGCTAATAGATATGGACTAAAAGAAACAAAACTTTCATTTTGATTTCACAGGGTCTTTAAGTCTTTTTTTTATTATTATAATTCTCCACTTTCACTTACACTTTTACATTCTTCTTTTGTTTTTGCCGATTTGCATTCTTTGAGCATATCGCCACCTACTGCGCAGAGAGGAGAATTTAAAGGGGGAAAAAAGGACTTAATATTGATTGTTTCTCACCCACACCTATCATATTGCTTCTGAAGATATGGATTTAACCACTGGAGTCATATTGATTACTTTTATGCTGCCTTTATGTGCTTTGTGGATCTTCAAAGATTTGGACTCTTGATTTCAATGTTGACTTGCATTGAATGGACCTACAGAGCTGAAATATTCACACCATTGTGAGTAAAGAAACAGATAAATACAGATCTAAACCAAAACCAACCAAGCTATTGTACAGCATTCCTCCTTCTCACTTTGTGGGGGGGGGGGGGCTCACAAGGACAGGTTTGAGAAGCACTGTGCTAAGCTGTTTAACTGATTTAGAGAAAAGAACCGACTCATGTTAACTGTCTGAATAATTCAGAATGAATCGCAAACAGATTCAGACTACTATGCTAAACCTGTTGACTGATTTCATTAAATATTTATTTTATTGTATTTTTCCATCTTTTTTTCTTAAACTTGATGTAAATGTGTGTAAATGTGTCTTTGTGTATATTTAATGTTACTATGCTTTGGCAATGTAAAGCTTCTGTTTTTAACTGTGTCATTAAAGTTAATTGAATCTTTGAATCTAATTCAATGTCATATTGATTCAGAGCTGAAATATTCTTCTAAAAATCTTCATTTGTGTTCTGGAGAAGAAAGAAAGTCATACACAGTACATGTTTGAGTAAATGATGAGAGAATTTTCATTTTGGGGTGAACTTCCTTTAAAGGAATAGTTCACCTAAAAATGAAAATTATCTTATTTACTACTCTCATGCCATCCCAGATGTGTATGAATTTCTTTCATCTGCTGAACACAAGTGAAGCTTTTTAGAAGAATTTCTCAGCTCTGTAGGTCCATTCAATGCAAGTGAGTGGATGCCAAAATTTTGAAGCTCCAAAATCCATATAAGGGCAACATAGAAGTACTCCAGATGACACTGGTGATTAAATCCATATCTTCAAAAGCGATGTGATTGGTGTGGGTGAGAAACAGATCAATATTTAAGTCCTTTTTTACTATGACTTGCTCAGTCAGTCTCTCATTTTACATTCTCCTTCTTCTGTTTAGTTATTCATATTCTTCATGCATATTGGCCCCTATTGATCTGTTTCTCATCCACACCTATTTTATCATGTCTGAACACATGGATTTAACCACTGGAGTCATGTGGATTACTTTTATGTGGATTTTGGAGCTTCAAATTGTTGGCACCCATTCACTTGCATTGTGAGGACCTACAGAGCTGAGATATTCTTTTAAAAATTTAATTTAATTTGTTTTCTGCAGTCATACACATCTGGGATGCCAAGAGGGTGAGTAAATCATGAGATTTTTCATTTTTGGATAAACTATCCTCTTAACTGAAAATATGGAAATACATCTAGATTGTTGAATGGGAAACTGCGCCAAATCGGCTTGTGAATTGACAACATGACCGCCAACGTTGATTTTCGGGCGTTAATTTTAAATTCTAGTTACATGACAGTTATGGAGTAATGAATGGGAGTGCTGACAGGTAGCTCTCTCCATGTATTTTGGACCTCTTTGATTTTAACATGAACACGTATTGGAAATGCCTGACTGTACAAATTCTAAAACACACACACACACACACACACACACACACAAAGGATATAATATCTCATTTGGGTGCAAATTACTCTAAACTATGCTGAATAAAGACGTTATTACCTCCAATCGAATTACTTCAAGTCTTTACGGCTGCACCTGTGTGAAAACGTATGCTAAGACTTCCCTCTGGTGGTGATAAAGTGCAATTACACAAGCTTACACAAACCTATTGAGATGCACCACTGGAACCTGTCTCGTTCAGCTCCTTAGGAGTCGTTATATTCTCGCAGTGTGACAGGAAGGTAAACAGTGCAAATTTAGGCCACTATTGCTTTGAGAACAGGCAAGTTTACAAAGAGATACAGACTCCAGTGCCTCACATTAAAGGACTATCACTCTGTAGGGGTCATAGGGGTATCACACTTTTCAATATAAGTGAAGGGTGACAAGGAGCAATCAAGCTTATAAAACACAATAAAAGTATTTCTTAAAACTTCTGCATATATTCCAAGCTTCTGAAGTAATATGATAGCTTTGTGTGAGCAACACTGAAATTTGTTTTTTGTTTTGTTGTCTTTTTGTAGAGCATGGCAGTCCCTGGTCACTATTCAATTTCATTGTATGAGAGTAATGGAAGAAACAAACGTCAAACAGTTTCAGAAAGACACTAGGGTGAGTAAGCAATGACTGAATTTCCATATTCCTTGTGTTTTCCCCATTCACTCATTTCAACGATTTACGCATTTCAATTTCATAACAAACTTTCATCAAATTGAATTGAGTTATCTTTAATAAAATACCATTTTAAACAACTAAATACTTGGTTTTATTAATGGACTTTTGGAACAGATGGGGTAATTTTTCACTCCAAAAAAAGAAATAATACTTTGCATAAAGAAAAGTAAGCCTATTTTAAGGACTGTTGTGACTTTTTGCATTGTGACATTATTTTTAAGACAATTAAACACAGCCCCCCCCCCCCCAATGCTCATTACTGGAATGCTCAATGAGGATATTCTCATTAGATTCTCATTATAGCATATTTTTATTCAAATGAGCATAAATTAAAAGCAGTACAGCAGTAGTGATATCAGTAAAGAGCGAGTCTGGTCATGAACTGAACGTCTTGACACGATATCAGTTAAATAAGGTCATGTGTCAGAATAACTGGGATCAAAGAGCAAATATTTTATTAGAGTCTTAGAGACAAAGGCAGATGAAGAGATAAAGATGATATGGTGTATATGTCATCCACTCAACTAGGTTATTATTTCAGTCTAAAGAAGATTCCATTCAGTTCCGTGAGGTGAGTCAAACAAACCTGTACAGCGCTGAAGAATTAATTGAGATTTTCTAATAAGAACAAGTCAAAGGTTGTTAAAAGTTAAAAACCTTTAAGGAATATCTGAAAAACAATTTACTTGAAAATCTAGAGATTTGATGACTAACACAGACCTACTTATTGTACTCTTAATTTTTTTTTTTTTTTTTACACATTTCAATTTCATAACAAAATAAAAAAAAAAATAATTGAGTAGTCTTTAATCAAATTAGATAAATAAAAATTAAATATTTGAAGTTTTAGTAATTTCATTTGATTAAACACAATTCAATTGATGGAATATTGTTATGAAATTGAAATACACAAATCTTAAAAATAGGATAAAATATTTTTTGGAGTGTATATAAAATGTGTTTTTTTTTTTTTCACAGAATGTTAAGGGTGATACTACTCCTTTGGGCTGTGGCTGGTGAGAATCATTTACTATTCGTTACAAACTCGTATGATTTCTTTACTGTTTTGAAACAAAGATTCATCCATTACTATTTTAAAAAATGTAACCTTCAGTTGTACTCATTTTGTTCTAACAATGCAATACGTTTTCTCCATTTGATGTTTTGACATAAAATAGTTCCAATAGCAAAAGTTCAAAAGATATTTTTGATAAAACAATGAGAAAAACCATTTCTTTGTACTTGGAATATAGTCCAAAAACTAGTTTTTATTCAAATGTATAAATTTGTTTCGATATGATTTGATATGTTTATGCAAATGGAACTCCTACAAACTAATTTTGAATGACAATATTCAGAACAAATATTCATGTTTCAGTCCCCTTCAGGGGTCTCTGCATAGATAAGACAAGGATTTGTGTGTCATTTTATAGTACGACTGTCATTTAGCTCTTTTGAACTTTAAACTGTGTCAGGCATATCATCACGTATTCTTGCAAATCATCTCTATGGCATATTGCCATATTTTTATTTTTTTGATAAAATGTGATTATTTCCTTTACAGCTTGAAAGTCATTTTCAGTATATGGTAAATGATCAATGTGGAGAAGTCTGCATAAATGTCCAAATACTTTATAATTTCCTTGTTCACTAATTAACTTTGTTTCATACTTTTCATTGTTATTTTCCCTGGTTATGTAGAAGTTTTGGACATTTGGCATATTTAAAAATTCCTTTTGTGCAATATCCCCTTGACATTACATTTACAAAAATTGCTCTTTGCACTCGTAGGAGCAGATAAAGTGCATGTTTGATGTAAACGTGGATGTGTTAGCAGGTCTCCATGCTAGACCACTGAAAGGTGCCCATGGATTCCGAAATGGTGGATGGATGATTAAGAGGCCACAAATACTCCAAGATGAAATCAAGGAGAACTTGGCCCATCTGAAGGGTACAGAACCATCAAATCATTTACAAATAGATGTTAACATTGGCATGAAACCCAAAGAGAACCACAAATCAGTTCCTGTTAAGTTGCGACGGCAGAGAACAGAACCTTCCCGACGTTTCCTGATGGGCCTGACCACTGGCATGCTGAAAGAGGAAGTCGGCGAAATGAACAGGAGAGTTGCCGGCTGTAAGTCTGCAAAGTCATTTCCATAATGTATCCACTAACTGAGATGCAGAGGAGCACAGCGCCAAGTGAGTGTTTCAAATATTGGTCATCGGTCACATTGTCATTTCTACATTACCTGAACTTTTGTGGTGTTTCCTCTGTAGTGGATGAGTTCAGACAAGGCACTGAGTACAGACCTCCCATCCTGAAGTTGCTGAGAATGCGAGACATTTTGAGATCTCAGTACAGCGCTGTTGGAGAGAAACATGAGCAGAGAGCCGTACCTGCTGAGCTCCTGATGGACCTGAACACTGGTCTACTCAGAGAACACAGAAACCAGATGGACAGGAGAGTAGCAGGCTGTAAATGTCACATTTAGATCTGTAAAAACAAGGTGCCTCATTTACTAACCTTGTGTCGGCTTGTATTTGTGCGTTAAACCTGTGTGCGAACATTTTCACACAGAAATCATGATTCATCAAATAGTTTGTGCTTAAATTTGTTCTGAATTAACCAACTGAAACCATACATACATACAAAAAAAAAATCACAGACTCCAGAAGCATTAAAAAATGTAATGTGTTATGTCAAATATTTTTATGTATATATTATTTAGGGCTGTCAATTGATATTTTTTTCAATCTAATTAATTACATGACATGCCGATTAATTAATTAAATTAATCGCAATTAATCACAATTAATCGCAAATTAATCGCATATCAATATTGGCTAAGAAAGGTCTCAAATAAAGATAATTCAATATGAATAATGCATAATAATAGAAATAATATATATATATTAGGGCTGTTGATTTAAAACATTAATTCAATGTGATTAATTTTATAAAAAATAACACGTTAAAAAATGAATGCAATTAATCATTCACTAGGACCATAATAAGGAATTTTCATATTATCGGAGCAATAAAAGTTTGAAGTATCACCTTTGTGTCTCATTCAGCAGGGGGCAGTAAGTGCTACTCCAGCTCTAAAGGCAACGCTCAGCTGTACAGTCAATTAACCACAAAAAACCTCAGCGGACAGCTCAATATTAGAATGTCTTATTTTGTACAAACACAGCTGGATGGAGCGCAACTCTGAATGCAGGGGTCACAAGGTGTGATTTTCTCAGTTTCAATTTATGTTTAACTTGACATGGCAACCAAAGAAGCCCTGTTTATGATGCTATGCATCCAAAATTAGATGCTCCAAAAGTGTCCATCTGAAGCAAGCAGATAGAATATTTATTTATGTTGTCTATAAGATTCAGATATTCAGATTTAAATAAATTGCATTATTGTGGCAGACAAGTAAAGCATTGTTTAGTCAATACATAAAGTGCCTTTTGAAATCAATATATTGTTTATTTTATTCCCATATCATTAAACATAATCCTACACTCAACAGCAATCCATTTTTCAATTGAGTTTGTCAATCTGTCCTGTTCACACACGATGCCGTTCTATCAGTGCTATATTTGATTTTCATCTATGAGACCATATACAAGATGCTTTTGGAGCATCTCGCTGGTTTTCAATGTCACAAATGCGCTCTTTAACGATGCTGTGTCAAGTTAAAAGTAGTTGAAACTTTGAAAATCTCATCTTGAGATCCCTGCATTCAGTTGTGCTTCGTAGTTGTGCGCATTCTGTGGGACCAGCACTCTCTGTTGCTGCGCTGCTTGTAACATTCGTTGAGGCACGCAGACTGCACACTGCTGACGTGGTTGTACAAACACATACTGAAGTTACATGTACTTCAAGCTTGAATTGCTTGGATGATAGGAAAATACATACTTTTATAATGGAATATATATAAAAGACAGGAGGCATGATTAATTGCGGGGGGGGGGGGGGGGGGGGGGTTTCCGCATTATTTTGCCATAAAATGAATCACATTAAATTAAAACATTAAATTGAAAGCCCCAATTTTATTAATCCAGATTGAATAAATACATATTTTAGAGCAACAAAAAGGATGTGTGTTACAGCTCGGTCTGAATTTCTGCATAAAAATGCATCAGATCACATGTTGTCAATGCATACATAAAAGGTATTTAATGTAATATTCATAACTAGCTTAAATAGCATAACTACCTTAATCAAGTAGCTTCAACAGAAAGATCTTGCTGGTCGACCCGTTTCCAGTTTTACTGGTGAACAGCATGGCTAAGCTGGTGTACAAGCTAGATTCGTGCCAAACCGGGTCTAACCAACATAAACCGGTCTAGAAACTTCATTGCTGGAAGTTCAAGCTGGTCTTTTTAGCATGGAACCCTGGAAAATCTCAGTGGATGCTTGGTTGGACTCATGTAGTTTTTGCTCTTCATTAGCAGCTAAATGGGAAGTGGTTTCTGGTCCTGAGCATGAGGAAATGAAAAACCAGGACTTTTCTGCACCGAAAGAGAACCACAAATCAGTTCCTGTTGAGTTGCGAAGGCAGGGAACAGAACCATTTCGACGTTTCCTGATGGACCTGAACACTGGCATGCTGAAGGAGGTAGTTGGTGAAATTAACTGGAGAGTTGCCGGCTGTAAGTCTGCAAAGTTATGTGTATAAGTGTTTTTAATTAACAATTACAATAAGTTGATTTTGGGTGTTTTTAATTTCATTTTTTTTGTCTCGACAGTCTACAGTCCTCTAGCATTTGAGATGAGGCAGGGAACACAGAATTCTCCCACTACTATGGTGGACCCCATAACTGGACACATGCTGTAGCCAATAACTGAGATGCAGAGGAGCACAGCACCATGTGAGTGTTTCAAACGTCACACACGACTTTAGTCAAGATTTCCCAGTTTGAAAGTCATATTAAAAAAATCTACATTGCCTACATTTTGGGACATTGCAAAGATAGTTCACCCAAAAATGACATCTCTGTGAAAATCTTCTCACCTCCATGTTGCATAAAACATGTATGATACGTTTGTCCATGCAACACAAAATGAGTTATAGCAAAATGTCCTGGCTGCCACAACAGACATAGACGGTGGGCAATGTCCGTCAAGCTCCAAAAAGGACGAAAAGCACAATAAACGAACAATAAAATTATTCTATTCCAGTGTCATCCACGCCTTTGTGTTTTATGTACCTCAACAGCCACAGAAATAAGCAAAAATAGTTGATTCAACTAGTAGGTTGTATAGACAATTTTTTTAGGTCTGTCATTTTTTCAAAATTTTATAATTTAAGTAATTACATGGTATGGCGATTATTTAATCAAATTAATTGCAATTAATCGCATAAATAAATATTTGCTGAGAAAGCCCCTCAAATAACAATAATTCAACATATAATTATTAAATAATTGTAAATAGTTATATTTAAATAATTATAAATAAAACATATATATTACAAACAATTATAAACCAGAAATGTTATTCCTTTAAAACATTGATTTAGCATTGATTTTAAAATTCATAAATTTCATTTTGTTTGCATATAAAATAAATTCTTCCCGAGGACATCTGGCCTCAGTAACGAGTGCAGATGCTCATAAACATCTTGTTGCGATGGTGAACAAAGCAAAGAACGGTCCAGTTCTGACATGGCTTGGAGGGATCCAAAAGGAGAAGATCCATTCACACTATTAATTAAAGATATACAACACCAAAATGATGAATTATGTAATGAACATTGGATTGTTTGATCACAACAGGGAAACAATTTCCAGTGGATTGATGGTTCCTCTTGGACATACAGTGACTGGATGCCCGGTCACCCACACAAACACAATCTGTCATGTCTTGGGATGTTTAGAATTGGTGAGATTACAGACTACTCTTTACCATTCCTATAAACATTATTTTTGCTGGCAAAGTAGTGAGCAATTATCAGGTTACATAACTGCTCATAGTGCATCATTAGTAACATCATTGATCTGAAATATAAAATATAATTGAGGGTAAAACTGCATACAGCAATGCTTATAAGAAAGTTGTTTTTCAATTCTTTGTAGTTTTTTAGCATATTTGTGCAATTTTTTTTAACTTTCCTTGTGGTTCTCTCTCTTTCTCATCCATAAACTACCATCTCACAGGACCTGAAGTGGGAGACACACATTGACTCCACTGTGAAAAAGGCCCAGCAGATGTTCCTTTGCCAGCTGAGGAAGTTCAACCTGCCACAGGTGCTGCTGATACAGTTCTACTCAGCAGTCATTGAGTCTGTCCTCTGCACTTCAATAACTGTCCGGTTTGGTTCAGCGATGAAATCAGACATCAGAAGACTACAAAGGACAGTTCGGACTGCTGAGAGGATTATTGGTTGCCCCCTGCCCCCCTTCAAGAACTATACACTTTCCAGAGTGAGGAGAAAGGCTGGAAAAATCACTCTGGACCCCACTCACCCTGCCCACTACCTTTTTGAACTGTTGCCTTCTGGCCGACACTTCACAGCTCTGAGCACCAGAACCGTCAGGCACAGGAACAGTTTTTTCCCTCAGGCTATCCATCTCATGAACAGATAAATTGCCCCACTGAGCAATAACTATGTGCAATACACAGTTTAGTCTTTTTTATATTTATCCAACACATCCAACCTCTTCTGCCATTTCATTTGTCTTGGTGACAGGAGCTTCCGGTGTACAACAATACAAAAACAATACAAAAACAGCAGCAAGACATAAATAAAAATAAAAAATAAAATAAAAAAAACATTTGCAATGTACATAACAGATAACAGATTTGTATTAGATTTGCACTACGTATGTGTATGTGTGTATGTACATATGTGTATAATTATTTTGTATTTTTTATTATTATCTATGTCTTGCTGCTGTTTTTGTATTGTTTTTGTATCATTGTACACTGGAAGCTCCTGTCACCGAGACAAATTCCTTGTATGTGTAAGCATACTTGGCAATAAAGCTCATTCTGATTCAGATTCTAAACACCAATTCCAGATGAGAGCTGGTGGACAGCGGTTGATTGCAGTCAGAAGAGAGCGTTCATCTGTTCTTAACCTATGACAGTATGAAGGCCATCTCACGATCTGTCTCTATGCATCCGTAGTGCATAACAAGCAATTTTCAGACTGAATAAAGTTCAAATCATGTATTGTATGCAACTGAATCTAGTAAGATGCACAACTGGATTCAAAAGTGTCCAATTTGATAAAAGCCTCATACAATATTTGAACTGATCCCCAGTAAGAAGCATTCCTACAGTATGTCTACAAAATAAAAGCATTATAAAACCTACTTGTTTTGGCTTTTGTTTTATTACTCTTTTAATCTGTTGTCATTTGGTGGCCTGTGGGGCAGAGATCTAATTGTTAACTGGTGTCTTTTACAAAGAATTTTAAGATTTAAAAAAGAAACATTCAAATGACTATTGCTATGAAATGAACTGTTAATAAATTCAGGGAATAGGGAATGAGTGTTTTTGTACTTCAATAAACAACATTCGTTCACTTCATAGGGCATAGGGACTGAGTGAATGAGTACTTGATTTGGGACAAGTTTTTGTATTTCACTAAAAAAGGGGGACAAAATTATGTGCTCTTTTCCCATATAGTGCCCGATGAGTCGTCGACAGGGAACAGGGAATAAGTCACTAAGTAATCGATTAAGGGCAAGTTTTTTTATTATTATTATTATTTCAATAAAGCAAGGGGAATAATTGTGCACTCCAACCCCTTGCACCCTATGAGTCAGTAACAGTGAAGGATATGGGTGAACGAGTGATCAGTTTGGTACAAATTTTTGTATAACAATAACTCATGCTCTTCATCCCCATGTAGTGCACTGTGTTATTCACGGTGTAAGATATAGGGAATGAGTGAGTTCTTGGGACATGTTTTTGTACTGAAATAAAAGGGAAATCGTGCTCTCCTTACCCATGTAGTCCACTATGAGTCATTCACTATGTAATGAATGAGTGATCAATTTGGGCCACGTTTTTATAATTTAGTAAAAAAGGCAAAAATTGTGTACTCCTTCCCCATGTAGTTTACTGTGTGTCACTGACAATGTAGGGAAGAGGGAATGAGTTGAATATTACATTTATATAGTGCTTTTCTGACACTACACACAAAGCACTTTACACAGTGAACAGGGGACTCTCCTCAACCACCACCAGTGTGCCGCATCCACCTGGATGATGCGACGACTATGGCTGTGTCTTGTTTGGAAGGCTGCGTGCTAGGTAGGATGTGTCCTTTGAAGGGTGCAGTATACCGAGCGTCCTCCTTTAAACAAGCCTCGTTTAAACGAGACGGCCTTCGTAGGACAAACGGAACATAACACAGTAACATGGTTGCTATGACAGCACGCCACTCTTTAACAAGTGCGAGCGCTTTGAGTGAGAAGAGAACAAAGTCCCTTAAGAAGGGAATGTATGAGGTACATTTTAGAAGAGTTATAATGATGTAAAGAGAAAAGAAAATAGATTTTACAGGTGTACTTTTAGTCAAAATACTTTATTTTAATTATATATTAATATAATTATACATATAATATACTCTGCACCCATCTACTGAGGTACTTCAACTTGGGAATTAACATTCCTTGCATTTGAACATCATATTTACAGGCAAATTGGCATAATTGTTTTTTAGACATTTCCGTTGAAGCAAAGAATTGTGGGTTGTGAGTGCCCACGAAGGATACACCTCATGCATACTTCCCGTGAAAGAAGTTCGCATTCGAAGTGTCCTACTCGCGTTTCTGAAACGATGATGTATGCGGCCAACAAATGTGACCTCCGGAGGCCTTCCAAAGGAGACACAGCCAGTACACTCACCTCTCACCAGCTATTGGTGGAGAGGAGAGAGTAGAGTTATACAGCCAATTAATGGATGGGGATTATCAATTAACCATGACTGATGAGGCCAACGGGGGAATTTGGCCAGGACACCAGGGTTACACCTCTACTCTTTATGAGAAGTGTCCTGAGATTTTTAATGACCACAGAGAGTCAGGACCTCGGTTTATCGTCTCATCCAAAGGACGGTGTTTTTTCTTTTACAGCATAGTGTCCCCATCACTATACTGTGGCGTTAGGACCCAAACGGACCACAGGGTGAGCACCCCCTGCTGGCCTTGATAAGACCTCTTCCAGCAGCAACCTTAGTTTTCCCCATCCAGGTACTGACCAGGCTCAACTCTGCCTAGCTTCAGTGGGCAACCGGTCTTGAGCTACAGGGTGATATGTCTGCTGACAGTAATGAGTGAATGAGTGATTGATTTGGGACAAGTTTTTTTTTTTTCTTCAATAAAACGGGGGGGAAATTGTGTACTCCATCCCCATGCACTCTAAGGTGGTTGCTGTATAGGGAATGGGTGAACGAGTGATCAGTTTGGGACTAGTTTTTGTATAACAGTAAATTAGGGGGGGGTAATCGTGCTCTTCATCCCCATGTTGTGCACTACGAGTCATTCACTATGTAGTGGAGGATTGATCGCTTTGGAAAACGGTCATTGCTAAATTAGGCATTCTGGGATACCGGCGGACTTAACAGCACTGTGATGGCGACCAACATCGAGCAGATATTCAGGGATTTTGTAATGAATAAAATCAAAGAAATCGCGGATGAATCTCAAGAGAACAGGTGAATTGTTCGATTTTTTTTTACTTGTGCCTTCAGAAAACATGAAACAGCACAAGAGTTTGTTTACAAACGTGTTGATCCGTATTTGCCTGTTAGCAACATTAGCTTCTGCTGTCTGTATACAGACGGTACTGATTCCACACTGAAATACACTGTTTACTTTAAAATTAGTGTATAAAAATAGATGATGAAGGTGATTATGATGTTAGTGGTTTGATAGAATGGTGTGTTTTCGCGTCTGGTTTGGCGATCTGTTATGTGTGCTTTGCAATGCAGTTTGAAATACTGTTGCTCCGTAATACAGTGATGGAATCACATGGAAGTAATACCACTGTACTTTGATGTATGCCAAGGCATATTTTGTCCAAAACCATAATATTAACCCAGTACCATATCCAAATCACATGGTACGTTTGATGACGATTGCAGTAAACGTATGGTAATACCATGGTATTTTAATATACAATATGATACTGAAATTTATGTCTAATGGTGTTTACATGCTACTTCCAAGAATATTTTTTAGTACTTCATTTAAATAAGTTTTATGCTGAATTGTGGCATTTGCAATTAGAGCGCATGTGGATCATAATTATCCATTCTTTAAATGTACCTTTTGTTTAGATTTTTTCTTAATTTACCATAGTAACAAAATATATTAGTTATATGAAATGTAAAGCAGCGGTGTCACTTCTTATACTTTATCTAATGTTATTATTTTAAACAACATTTTTTTAAACAATTCTCCTATGATTACTATATATGTTATAAAATACCTTGTATTAATTGAGAGGCTACATTGAATATTTACACATTTAAAATCTCACTCAACACCCTTCAGGACGATTTGACAGAATGGCAAAATATGTTATTCAAAATGGCCAAATAATAATAAATAAATAAAAACTTAAAATAAATGATGACCAGTCACAGCACCTAAAATCTATACTTTCTCATGTTGATTTTTGTAGATACTTGTGATATGGAAAAAATAAGTTAATGGACATGTTATTTGTTTCAGTAGAATTGTTTAAGTAAAATTGTGGTAATTTGGTGTTACAACCAGTAAAAAAAAAAAAAAAAAAAAAAAAAAAAGGTTTTCATAAAATAAAATAAAATGTTTGCTATTCAGTCGGACAGATGACATGCATTGTAATACTGTGGAACCACAATCTGAGCCTGTCACAGAGACGAGAGAAGATGGACTTCCAACAGAACAAATTAACACAACAACAGGTCGGACATCATAACTTACAATATGTTCTTCTTTGTGTTCAAATGTTCTGTCACAATCCATATTATGACTGTCACTCTCATCACTGCAGATAAAGTCACATATACTGACCTCCAGGATGACCATGGTAAAGAGGACACCAGCACTAAACACAGGAAGAGTAAAAAGCACAAAAAACACAAAAGTAAAAAGAAGAAAAAGAAACATAAGGACGGAAAAGAGACTGAGTCTGACAGAGAGACTCAAGAAAGGTTTGACATGGTTCTTTGTACCTACAAAAAACTAATTATGTGTTACCATCACTTTGGAATCATGATAACTTCCATTTATCTTTCCATTATCAGTTATATGTACAAAAATATGCCCATTGTTTGCTTAATGTTTGGGGATCGGCTTCAGAGCATACCAGTATAAGTAAATGGATTGTTGACCCAAAAATGTTTAAGACCTGTATGACTTTCTACCGTGGAACACATGGAGATGCTGTTAGGTAGGGTGTTAATCTCATCACTACTCACTTTCACTGCATCTTATTTCCATACAATGAAAGTCATGGTGACTGAGGCTTACATTCTGTCCAACACGTCCTTTTTTGTTAGCTAGTCAAACAGGGATTTCATGTCAAAATTGTTACTAAAATACAGTAACATTCTTTAGTACACCTGGAGTCATTCATCTGCATTGACCAATTATTTTTATAATAATTGTTAAAATGTGGTTATTTATTAAGTGTATTATATTTACATGGTTATTTTCACTGTTGTTTTGTGTGGTCTTCAGTGGAAAGAAAAAGAAGAGAAAGAAAAAGAAAAAATCACGAGAGGCAGACAAAGCGAAAAGGTCTGGCTCATGTTCTGAAAGCTCTTCTGC
Source organism: Myxocyprinus asiaticus (assembly GCF_019703515.2). Classification (NCBI taxonomy): domain Eukaryota; kingdom Metazoa; phylum Chordata; class Actinopteri; order Cypriniformes; family Catostomidae; genus Myxocyprinus; species Myxocyprinus asiaticus. Next base: position 20,113,703 of record NC_059351.1, read on the forward strand.
ATCTGGATCAGAATTTGAATCCCAATCTAAACCTTCCAGAGAAAATACTAAATCATCATCAGCAGGTACGGCTTCAAAGTCAGAGCTAAAGGAAACATCTGGTTTTGATAAGTCTCAGGAGTTACCTGACATTATTTCCAAGATGGAAAATCATGTCCACAACAACATAGAAAATGAAAGGGCCAAGGACAAGAAACGAAGCTCCAGCAGGACATCTAAAAGAGAGGAGAACTGCAGAGGCAGACGAACCAGATCAAGATCACCCAAACGGAAATCTAAACACCGATCAAGATCCTGGTCTTCTAAACGACATCGGAAATCAAAGTCTAGATCCGGTTCTAGAAATAGTCCCAGAAAGAGGTCTAGTATGCATAGAGAGAGAAGTAGATCGAGGTCAAAGAGACGGAATAAACAATCCAGGTCTCGTTTTGTCAGAAGAGGCAGAAATTCAAGATCCAAGTCGCATTCCAGGCGGACTAGATCAAGGTCTGTTGTAATCTTAAGGAAGAACCGAAGGTCTGCATCAAAATCTAGAGCCCACTCTCCACGATGTAGGAACCGTTCCAGGAGTAGGTCGCAAGGAAGAACAAAACATTCTAAATCAAGGTCCAAATCAAAATCTAGTTCTGTTTCAAAAGACAGGCAGAAGAAAACCGAAACTATTAATAATGATATTGTTCCAGCAAAGGACAATTGTTTAAGTTCTGGAATGCAACAAAATGTATCTCAAAAAACAACTGAGAATGGACAAAGTCCACAAGTGGCTGTAAACACAGAAGCCAGGCCACATGAGATTGTTGTGGATGGCTCAGATTCTGTTTTGAATGCAGTTGGCATCATTGGATCTTGGAGACCAGTCCCGTTTTCGAGTCAGTTTACTGAGAGCAACTCTTCCCAGAAGTGCATTACACTTGAGCTGCCTTTGGAGGAGATCAGTGTATCAGCAGAAATCTCAACATCCTCAACAGTTGAGCCAAAAGATTCTGAGTGTACCATCAACCCTGAAAAGGAAGAAACTACCACAATTTCAACAACAGACACACAGACTTCAATAGAGAATAATTCAGTGTCACCATCAAAGTCTCCCAATCCACAAAGATCCAAAAGAGCTGCAATATCTATATCAAAGTCTTCCTCGAAAAGGAGGAAATCCAGGTCATCTTCACGGAATAAGTCCAAATCTAGATCACCCTCACAAAGAAGAAGCGGCAAGTCCAAAATGCAGAACAAATGTTATAAATCAAGGTCCCCCAAAAGGAAAAGGTCTCGTTCACCAGGTAAAAGAAGAAGGTCTAAAACTCCAGACAGAAGCAGGCGATCAAGATCCAGAAGAAGGTCTCGGTCACATTCAAGGAGGCAATCTCGATCAGGCTCACGTTGGAGAAGAGGTTTTGGAGGTCGATCACTAAATCAACGGGACCGATGGAAACGAGAACCCAGTCGCTCTCCGGTTCTCATTCTTCGTAAGAAAAGGTCGACATCCAAAACTCGCCGAAGCGCCAGCAAGACTCCTCCACGTCTTACGGAGCTTGGTACGACTAAACTTCAGAATTCTTTCCTAGGTTTTATTGTGCTTGCTTTTGAATATCTCATCTTACTCCTTTCATGTTCACAGATAAGGAACAGTTGCTGGAGATAGCTAAAGCTAACGCCGCAGCTATGTGTGCCAAGGCCGGGGTGCCCATCCCAGAGAGCCTCAGGCCGAAAGCTACAGCCATGTCCCTATCCTTGGGGGTACCAGTGATGTCAAACATGACCATGAATGCTGCTTTGGCTAGTATGACTGCTGCTACGATGACTGCTGCTTTGTCTAGTATGGGTGCCCTGGCGTCATTGCCACAATTTGCCCCTTTACCGACAATTGTCAACAAGCCACCCGCTTCAACCACACCTAATCTAGCCAGTATTGAGGAAGCCAAAAGGAGAGTAACCAAACAAGCTAACAGCTTCAGCATTCAAGAGCTAACTGAGGTGAGGCTTGTGCTTGTGGATTGACTTGCACTTTGGTTTACCTTGAGAGTTTCTCAATCTGCCTTGAATCAACTATTTATTCCATTACTCAGAGATGTAAGAAGATAGCTGAGAGTAAGGAAGAGATGGCCATTGCAAAACCACACATGTCAGATGATGAAGACGATGAGAAGCCATTTGGAGGAACTTCTCTTAAGCAGAACAAGGGCATTGCCTTTAGTCTCAGTGTAAGTGTCTTACTTTTATTAGTGTTTGTTAAAGCAAGCATCACTGTTAAGGCTAGGGTATACTTTGTTTTTCTGCATGCCATTCTGACTTGCTTACAGTCGAACGCTCAGCCTTTCAAATTATACTCTTCTGACCGCAAGACCATACAGATACATTTGACACATACACACTACGACTGCCTTGTGATACTCTTTTAGTAGTCACCGGCAGGCCCATGTGCAGATGACACACACAGACAATGACTGTCTAGATGTGGCTCAGTGGCGTAACTAGAGGCAGTGAAAGGTGGGCAGCCAGCCGGGATAAAAGGAAGGCTAGCAATGGCCAACCGAAAGGGAAAGATTAAAACGACCGCCAGTCCGACAGGTCACTGGAAACAACCCCAATCCCCCCACCACGTCAGGTGCTTTGCACTGGGGCCTGTAAGATTCAAGTTATGCCTCTGACTGGGCTGCACACGGACAGTCTGTGCGTACTGTGCTGATGACAAAATTTGCATCTCGTGTGCTGACGTAGTGGCACACAGAAAAGCACTTTATGCTTTGGTCTTTACTAAACAAAGCCTTAACCCTAAATTATTAAACTATAACACTTAACTCATCCCACACCATTTGTGCTACGGCAAGATGCTGCACCTTCATAACTTTGAATGGTTGAAGATGCATACATAGATGTAGACATTTAGGATAATAATTAAGTTGCACTTGAGTTAACAAGTGGCATAATTGGCTACAACCATTTTGTCTGGGCAGACAATAGTATTTAAACCATTCACACAAAGATTTTTTCCCAAACCTTCTCCCATGTGCCCCCACCTCTTTCAGAGCACCTCAATAAAGCCAGCTGTCCGAACGGAAGCTGTCTTTGCTAAGGAGTTCCCAGTGTCCTCCGGCTCCCAGCACAGAAAGAAGGAGGCTGATGGTGTGTACGGGGAATGGGTGCCGGTCAAAAAGAAGACTGAAAAGCCATCGGCATCAGGTTCTGCCGAGACTGAAGAGTCCAGCAAGGACAATGACAGTGTCTTTCCTGAAGCGCCTTCTCAAGTATGTGTTCAATTATTGAAATACTCCAAATTAATCTCAATTGAGCTTTAACTTTTCAACTTGTTTAAGCTCATTTTTCTTGTGTTTCCAGCCGGTGGACATCACATTGGCTGTCAGCGAGAGAGCAGTAGCCCAGAAGAGGCTGGAGGAAAATCCTTTCGACATCAGTGCCATGTGTATGCTCAATCGGGCTCAGGAGCAAGTACGTTTAAAATAATTTTTTTGTGTTTGGATATTGGGTTTGTGCAGGCCTGCTTGGAATCTGCACGCATAGAAGTCATTGCATACCTGTCTTTTCCTCATCCAAAGCTATTGTATGGCTTCTGAAGACTTGAAACACATTTTAGTATGTTTAAATTTATTGCTTTTGTGCCTTGGTTTGAAACTTGCTGAATGAATAGTTTTATCACTCATGTCTGGTGATTGACTTTTACAGGTGGATGCCTGGGCCCAGTCTAACACAATTCCTGGCTTCTTCACTGGTTCAACAGGTGCCCAAGTGCTCTCATCTGATGAGCTGTCTAACAGCGGCCCACAGGCTTGGATTAAGAAGGTAAAGCCATGAGTTGGCGCGACTACTCTGAAAATGATGTTGGACGTGTATTGTGGTTGGGGGTTTGTGTTTTGCATCAAATGCATGTATTAAAACAACAAAGATTCCAAGAATCAAAGAGCAGACACCCTTTCCTCTTGCAAATTGTTGTAGTACAGTCAGATCACACAAAATAAATTGATTTGTTCCTCTTTTCTCTTTTCTTTTTTACATATTATTGAGGTAAATGTAGATTTACACTGTGCTGTTTTTTTTTTTTTTTCTCTCTAAAGGGATAGTTCACACAAATTAAAAGTCTGTAATTATTTACTCACCCTCATGGAACTCAAAAGTAGATGTGAGGCTGTGTGGAACAAAAGGCTTAGTCACTATTTACTTTAACTATTGAAAACGTATGTAACACATTCGCATATTGCCCACAGAGGGCAATATATATCCTGAAATAACACCATCTTGCTCCTGAATGTGTAAATACCCATCGCCCCCCTCTCTCAATACATATAACATCTCATATAGGATATAACAATTGTCATCTGTGATTACTTTGCCAATTGGTGTACCCAGAGTTGTTTATCAGATGACAGTCATGACAATGACAGTCCGTGCTGGCCAAGTTTATGTAATAAGTATTGTTCTTTAAGTGAGGATGACCTTAAGGTATCCAGGAAAACCTTCTTGCCAAAAGTCATCTCAGACCTCTGTGTTTTCTGACGTCATATGACATCTGTTAGTTGGCTTACAGAAAAGGCTTCTTGTCTTTCCATTTTAAGTGCAAATATTTTATACTGAAAATCTTATGAATGAATCGAGGCTCCTTGATTACAATTGCAGTCGCAGTTGAACAGGTACACCACTTGTGCATGGTCATGCAGATGTTTTATTTTTGAAATTCTGTTGTAGCAGATGCAGGATGGGCTTCTCACCTCACTGTACTCTTCTTAAAAGTGTCTTGAGAGAGAGACATGGAAACAGAGAGAAGGGAGGAAGGAAGAGGATTTGAAGTAAGTCTGAATGACAGCCTGGAAACTGTCAGTGGGTTGAGGAAATGCATCGGATAGTTTGAATGAGCCATGTTCAAAACTGCCGATATATGCGCAACAGTGACCTCACATTAAATAGCATTCCATATTAAAATACAGTTAGGGTAATATTACCTGGTAGAACAATTGTTTATTGTGAATGTTATTAGAACTAAATGTAATTACTGATTGAACATTGGTGTCTTTTATCATTATTGCTGTTGTTGCAGATTTATAAAAACAAATAAACTAACTGAAGCCACGCAATAGTTAATTTTCCACGGCTAAGGGGGTAAGCACCCCTGAACCATGGTAAAATAACTCATTTATGACCTTTCGCAGCTTATGGCTCATTTAGCCTCCCTTTACTCGTTAAATGTACACTTCTTTCAAACCTTCCAACCAAAAGTGTGTACATGTGTAATTCTAATGAGTCTTATTTTAGCCAAAATACATATTGTGCTAAAGGCTTTGGATGTTGAACACTGTGTAATGCAAACCTCGTCTTTAGATTCAGATTCGATAATCCAACGTTTTTCTATAGACTTGGGATCCCTTTGAGCTAAATAAATATTGGCGACAAAGTCCAAGGCTTTCACAAAACCAAAGACGGCACAACTTATTTATTCAGTGCAGTGTTTCCAAAATGGCCAACTTCACCTAGATACAACATACAGTATTTAATTAATATGTCTTGTTGCTTTCCCAACAGCAATGATATTTAAAGATAATGTCTAAACATGAAATATGTTTGGAGCTCACCCCTCACTCAGGGGATGGGATCCAAATCATTCACATGATATAGAAAGTTGACTGATCAAGTAAGTCCCTATTTTCTGTCTCAAAATGACTTCCTGAGAGGAAGTATTGTGCACTCAGTCTTCCAAACGGCCTGGTGAATTTACTAACATACAATGACTGCTATCAAATCAATGTTTGTTTCCTTCGGGATCAGAGATAAATGGGATTTGGCATTCATTGCCAAGGTTCCAAACCTTAAATTGTTCTCTCTGCCCATGGTGGGAGCTGGTGGGGTTGATGGGGTTGGGACACGGATGGACGAGGGGTGGGGGCTCACAGTTTGACCTGTGAACTCTCACCCCTCTGTATGGAAACTTGTTGCAGGGTCAGTCCTTGTAGCTGCCTTGTTGCCATGGTCACAGTCAGGCCCCTTCTATTCACGTCAGATGCTCAGCCGATGATGAGGGCCTAGGTACGTACGTCATCCAGCACCCTTCCTTCTATTCATGTGGATTTATGTGTGAACTGATTCATTTCTGCAGTGTCCTACTGTTTGATTCATCTGAACCAACTCAAACCCTGAGTTCTGTTCAGGACGGTATTGATGCCTGGCCTATTGAAGGCTTGCGCCTTAAATTACTGATGTATTATCTAAAAGTATAGTCCTTTAGACTGCTTCAGGTGAGAATGCAAAAAAAAGGACTCTACATTTAAACTATTTCTATGTTATAACTAGGTCTTCCAATCGATTAAAATTGTTATCAAAATCAATACATGACGTGATGATTGATCAGTCAAAATAATTACTAATTTATCGCTTGGCAATGTACACATGCATCAGATGGACTTCTTTGGCCATTGCATAGTGACTTGCTGTTTTACAATCTCAGCTTGTGTAAATGGAAACTCTTAGTGTCTTGAGTCATGAACACGGTGTCAAGTTTGATAAACGTGTCTCGAGACCACTTCGTTCTGTTCTATTCTCTTACGCTTCATGTAGCTGTTTTGAATGCAAGAATTCATTGTTTGGTCCACCTGCTCCCTGTAAGCTGAGGCTGAGCTGACTGCAAAATTCGTAAAACATGAAGGTGGTACTTTAAGCTTGAATTGTTCTGACTGTTGGAAAATTACTTATTAGGGAATTCACATGCAGGTCAGAGGGCATGATAATTTGTGTTAATTTTTTAACAAAGAAAAAGTATAAATTAATCACACAAAATTCATGCGTGACATTGAAAGCCCTAGTTATAACATCTCAAACAGTAAGAAATTAAGAAGACTGCTAAGCTCTAAAATCTAGTAGATGGACATATGTTTTTACCTTAAATACAGCTCTATGCTCCGGTTTGAAGTGACCTGACAACTTCTGATGATGTCAGATGCAATGACGAACAAATCGCTCACTATCTCCCGTTTCTCTCCGTTTGCTTCTATTCCTCTCTTTCTCTTCCTGTATCTGTCCTGTTACAATCAGGACCAGTTCCTGCGAGCTGCACCAGTCTCAGGCGGGATGGGCGAGTTATTAATGAGGAAGATGGGATGGCGTTCAGGGGAGGGTTTGGGGAAGCACAGGGAAGGCACAGTAGATCCCATCATTATTGACTTTAAAACAGACCGCAAGGGTAAGAACGGTCCTCGCAGAAATCACCGATTGATCTTTTTAATCACTGGGATTTTATCACAGATGTCCTGCTTTTTTGTCAATACAGGGCTTGTAGCAGAAGGTGAAAAGACCCTGAAATCTGGTAACATTGTCGTGATGAAGGATCTTCTAGGTGAGTCTTTGGACCGATCAACCCACATACCCTGCTTACATGATGCACCTAAGTAGGACATCCAACCAACAACCTCTTTTGTTGGTCCTGAAACAGCATTCCTATCCAGCATGCATAGCCCTATCCATTCCACCAACACTCAGTCCTATTCCTAGCCCCTGCCCCAAATCCTAGTCTAACTCTTGTTCTAACCTTGATTACTAAACCTAACACTCCTCACCCCTTAATTTAAACAGGATCCTAACACTTTTCCCTCTATTTCTAATCCCAGTCCCTAAATTTCTACCATAATCTTACCCCGAACCACTATTCCAGGGGTTCTGAACCCTGCTTCTGAAGGGTTTAGTACCAACCCTAATCGAACACCTGCCTGTAATTTTCAAGTAAACCTAAAGACCCTGATTAAAGCTAGAACTAAACTCTGCAGGATTGTGACAGTCTAGGAGCTGGGTTGAGAAGCCATGTGGATATTCTTATTCATAACCTTAAAATCCTAACCTTCACTGTTACTCCTAACATCAACCCCCTACTTCCAACCCCAAATCCTAATCCCTGCCACCACCCCTTTTCCTTGTCCCAACCACAATCCGATGATGCCAGAGCTGTTTAGTTCAGAAACCAAACCCCAACCCAGCTCTAAGTCAAAGAGAAATTGGTTCACAAGAATGTTGTCCAATACCCTAGCCCTAAAATCTGTTGGCTTGATAGCAATTCACACCTCCCAATTAAGTGAATAAACTCTGTAATGTAAGCCACAGTTTATTCTGACCCAGACTTACACATCTACAGGCAAGCATCCAGTATCTGCTTTAATGGAGATGTGTAACAAGAAGAAATGGTCACAACCAGAGTATGTGATGGTGCACCACAGCGGACCCGACCACCGCAAGAACTTTCTTTTCAAGGTTGATGCTCAAATTCATCTTATTGTCTACACATTGAACTGTCATTGTTCTTTCAGGTGCTTTAAAACATACAGTCTTTGCTGTAAATGTAACTGAATTTTTCTGTTAAGAGATCATGTGTAAACAGGACTCTTTGTTGAAATTACAGTAAATCTGCTGAGGCAACTTTCCAGATTAAAGAGCTGTAACATTGGTCACACATGCTATCAATACAGAAATGTTCTGACAAAGATGTAACATTAGTGGAATTCATTGACTCAAAATGTTTGCTGTCAAAGAGTTTGAAACAAGAGCACAAAGTCACAGGCCATGACCCAAAGTTGCTGGAACCCTGTTGTATTTGTTCAGATTTTCTGAAAAGCCAAACGTTCATTTTTTTACTTGTGCTATTGCGTTAGTCATATTTCCATTATGGTCACTCCTAACAAAATGTTTTTTAAATAATTTGGATTAGTAAATTTGTTAATCAGATACAAGTCAATGAAATTTTAGTGCATGACCCATATTGACTGTTTGCTTATATCTTCCGAACGGAAAGTCCAGTCAGCATGAAACTTGGTACTAATTGACAATTAGACATTCTAAGGATGGACACCAAATTCCACCAATTTCTGCCTATAGGTGGCACTCTAACTGGAAAAATTTTCAGAAATGCAAGCGATGGAGGAAGTTTATATTTAAATCCTTATACAACTGCTGCTTGTGGCTGTTTTTAATCTGATTTTATATCACTTTCAATACCTGTTTTTCTGTGACTTCACATAGGTGGTCGTGAATGGATGTGATTACCAGCCTCAAACTGCCAGTCCTAATAAGAAACATGCCAAGGCAATGGCAGCCACAGTCGCCCTGCAGGCAATGGGAGAGGTTGCAGGCGACAACGTTCATACTGGACCCGTGTTTACTGTAGCCTCCAACATCTGATCCCACTACAGAACACACTCTCATAGCTTAATATACAGTATTGCATTGGTTAATGAATTTCCCATATTGTTTGTAAAAAAACAAATCCCCTTGATACAGCATATCTGCATTATGTATTTTTGTCTAATTTTCTTCAAATACATACGCCCTTGTTTCTGTAAACTGTGGTGGCCTTTTCATACCAGTTAAACAAGTTGAGATAAGCACGTACACTGTTAAGGAGAATACAGATTTGACCAGGTTTGGACTCCAAAGATGCAAAATATCTTTTGGATGTTTGATGCTTTTGACTGAACTACAAACTCCATTGTTTTAGACTATGTCAAGATTTTGTTTTTGTAAATGTTTTATGCATGCTTTTAATAATGGTGCATCAGAAAGAACTGACCATTTCGTCCTTACATTTTTGGGGGGTTTAAAGTTTTACCAGCCCAAGCCCATTATAGAAGTCATCATTCTGTTATGGGCAAAGTACATGTTTTTATTTTATTTATTTTTTTAACAACAAAAGCAGACTGTTAGTCCCTGGAAAATTATACTTTATTTTGATATTTCAATCTCCTCTTCTATTAAACTACACCTAACCATAAGCTCATATGTATATTATTTTTCTGGTATAGGTTAGTCCTTGTAATTTTGTTTAGAATAAGACTGTGGAAATGTGCTTATTTCCAACATGTTGCATTGTTAAACAGTAATACAATTTACAGTGGCCTTCAGGTCAAACTGTTCAAAAAGTTATGTGTACATTGTGTAAAACATTCTATGACAGATTGATTTGACAATGAAAAGTTGTATGTGGATGTGGAAACGGCATTGATATCTTAGACTTTCCCATGTTCAAACTAATGACAATCTGCGAGTTCTTAATCTTGCAACTCATTTGTATAATTTACGCACATTGAAGACACATGACAACATAACATACAAATTTAATCTCATCAGGACAAAAAAATGACTAGACAATGCCATAGAGAGTGTTCATTTGGGCAAAAGTTGCTTTAGCATTAGTATTAAAACGTGTAATATCCACTTTTTGCATTGACAATGCAAATATACAACAATGGTTGTAACAGTCTTGGTAATATACGACAATTTGACAACAGATAAAAGAGTCAAACTGACTTTTTAACTAATTACAAAAATGGATCCACATTTGTAAACTTCTAGACTTTCAAAAGCTTAGAGGCTCTGGACATTAAACCATATAAATAAATACAGGTTTGCACCATGTTCTTTCCTGTAAAATCTGCTAAACACAAAGATATTTAGAAGAACAACTCAACTCTGTTGGTCCTTGCAATGTAAGTGACCAGAACTCAGAAGGTCTAAAAAGTGCAAATGTACCTTCACTCCGTGTACCTTTAAGGCCAGTGCTGGAGGATTCTACAGTTAGAACTGCTTGGTTTTACGGTATAACAGTAGCAGTCACTGACACTTCATCATAATTGACAATATTCACGAGTGTTCTAAATTAAAGCAAGGGTGTGCAAAGGTAAATGCGACATTTCAAAATGAGAGTCCCTGGTGTGTTTCAGTCCAGAGTTATGCATAAAATCTTTATTTTTTTTCTGGTTATATTGGGATTTTGGTTGAATAATACATTGCATCTGGGATTTTCTTCATTTTAGACTCTTGTAGCATCAACTGGATGTCTGTGGCTGTCATATTAAGGAAAAACTAAGAAGCTTTTGAACATTCTTTAAATCGATTTTTAACATTATTGTCCAATTTTATTGGCCTTTTCCACCATTTATTAGTATCTGCAAAATCCACTATCAGTCACCCTCTATCAGGAATGCATCTTTCCCCATCCTTTACATTTGTCTGACTAGCCTACAAGAAAAAAAAAAAAAAAAACTAGTGAATCTTCTTCTTCAGGTAAACTTTAAAAAAAAGTTTTTTAAATTAAATAAATGAAGATTTAAGATATGTTTGATTTTCCAGTACTAAACAGTACTGTGTGCTGTAAGTAAACAATGTTTCACAGATAATACTAACAAGGTATTTAAAAATACATTTAGTTGAACTAACTTGCCTGTACTTTTTCATAGTTAACAGTATTGGCTGTTTTCTGCTCATGGAAATGTTTGAAAGATTTAACTCTTCATTGATATTCTTTTGACAGTTCAGATTTTTCCAAATAGCAGCAATGAACCCAAAACTACTGCAGTGATGATCAGAACACTACTAATAAGGCCGATCCGGATCCAGGGAATCTTCTCATCTGAGAGGAACTCGAATGGATCACGCTGACCTGAGAGAAATCATCTGACATTAAACATACTGCATAAATAAACCTAATAGAAACATGTTTTGGGGAACATATTGCTGTATGAGTCAAAAGTTTGGAAATGCTTGACATAAATAGTTTCTCAAGAGCAGGTGTGTCCAAAACCCAACTTAATTTAAGACTTAAATCCATAGAGTTTTCATCTATCTGTGGTCAAATAGAAATAAGCTTGATACTAACCAGAAGTGGTACTCGCTTCATGGACAGGTGGCATTTCTTTGATCACTGTGATCACTCACACAACTAGTGTTGATAGAGAGAAACAAATAGTCACAAACAAAATAACAGGTACTATGAAGAGCCTCTGGAATGTCCAGTCATGGTACATTACCTTCAGTGATCTCAGCATATGTCTGCTTTGGTACATTGCTGCTTGTTGGAGTTTGAGTACTCTTAACATATGTGTGAGTTGGCAATGAGTTGCCCGCTTTAGTTTGAGTACTCACAACAGCCGTCCAAGTTGGCACAGATCTGCTGGTGTGAGTATGCGAGTTCTCGCTGGCATTGGAGAGTGATTCCGTAATGGCTGTCATTTCAGAAGAAATGGCTGAAGAGACAGAGAAAAGGAGGTTACATGACTACAAGGACTTATTTGGCAGGTAAATTTCACGAAACCTGTCAAGAACATGTCTGGGTCACATTTCACACCAAAAAAGTTACAAAAAAAGAAATATTTTGCTTAAATACAATGAAACCTTGTGATAGGGACCAAGGCAGTTGCAAGGAGAATTACACCAGAATGTCATTCCAAATATGTTATTTACTGACAGAGGTGCAAAACATGCAAAATAAATCAATATCTTTTATGTTTATTGCAAAATATCTCAATTTACATGTAAGAGATAAAGTAGAGTCAGCAGGTTGCTATCACAAATTACTACATGGCGCTTTGGAATACTCGATTCTGATTGGTCAGTGCCGGGGTAAGGGTTAAACCCCTTCAGGGTGATTCAAGACCTGTCGGGGTTGTCGGGTTTATTTTGCGATAAACAATCAGCTGATTGTACAGTATCCTTTAAATAAACACCAAAAGGATCACCCTGAAGGGGTTTATTTTGTGATAACCGGCTGACTTAACATTATCCCGCTTGTTACATGACTACTAACCAAATAAATAAATAAATGTATCCTGCTTATCACAAGACTATTTGCCAAATATGTTAAATATGAAACACTGATTTGAAATGATTTTATTAGCTTACTTTTAGAGATCACACAGTGATCAAAGAAGTAGGGAAGATGACTTACAATACCCGGATGACCGGTCTGGTATGTCTTAATCCCTGAATGTGCAATTGTTACTCAAAAATATCAGACCGATAGATGGTGCGATTGACCAATCAGATTCGAGTATCCCAGAGGCCAGTGTAATAAAAATATATAAGAAGTTTGAGAGTGTAGAGAGAGTGACTCGATTGCATCATTCACAGTGCGTCATGGGAGAGGTGGGTGGTCGTTGCAGAGCACTTTTGGCGCACTTTGTTTGCCGCGATTCTCTGATTGGTATATCTTGCTCTTCAGTATCATGGGTAGTGTAGTTCTTCAACACAAATTCCGCAATAAAACATGATTTTTTTTTTTTTTTTTTTAAATGAAGTTGCTTCAACAGAAGCATATCCATCGATTAACAACCTTGGAGCTCACGGTAGGTCAGTCTTTAAAGGTTTTTAAGTTATCATTAAAAAATAAATTCCCTTATGGAGAAAATTAATGTGATTTTTACTTCCAGAACCAGACTATTGCACTCTTTTTTAAGACAATTCAAAAGTTTTCAAAAATCAATGCATACCCCCAATGATAAGCTAGTACTTTTCTAGGAATCCAATCCGCGGAGCCTCATAATCAGTGCTTTTGTAACAGCATTGATAAAAACCCTCGTCCAAAGCGCTTACTGACCTAATGGTCAAGGAGAAGTTACCGCAAAAGATGTTCTTTTTGGAGGGCAAGGATATGAAGGGGTTATCAGTATAAATGTGGGTCTTTCCAGAGCTGAACCGGAGAACTTCCACGTCATCTTTAAGCCACTGGATGTAGATGTCTTCCCAGGGTTTATTTTTAGGGATATTGCCATAGCACTCCAAAGGGACATTTTCACCCTCAAATGTAGCAACACAATTATGGTAAACAGATGGTTCTTTAAAAAAAGAGAGAGAGAGAGAGAGAGAATGAGAGAGAGAGAGAGATTCACATATGACAATATTTAACATTATTGACTTATTTAATCTATGACATGGAACGACATGAGGGTGAGTAAATGGTGGGATTTTCATTTTTTGGGTTAACTATTCTGGTACTGGCAAACTTACTAACACATGTAATAACACGGAGCACAGAGGATTCAGTCATCTCCAGAGGAGTTAATATATTTCTCCATCATTAAACAACACATCTGAGAGTATGAGGGAAAAATCTCCTGTCGTTGTAGGGTCACGGAAGAACCAAACTCGGTCTTTATATCCCATCCCGACTGTGATATTGCCTTCTCGTATAGAGATAACATCTTTGCCCATTGTAAATCAATACCTTCAATAGCGACACCTGAACCACTGCAGGGCAAGATGACGCTTCCTCCGATGTATGTCTGGACTTTGGCCATCTGAAGAAATAAAGCTAGACAAACCGGAACAGAAATCCAGATGAATCCAAATGAATTTAGTTAAACAAACTCAATTAATTCCCCTAAAATAAAGTGTTACTTTTACTGTAAATACAAGTCAACATGAAACAAAAATGTACCCCGTTTGTTTTGTTAATACACCTGGACTTATTGTGAATACTTCATCGGTTATTATAAAGCAAAAAAAATAAATAAAAATAAATAAATAATAATTATATATATATATATATATATATATATATATATATATATATATATATTTGTAATTTTTGATTAATACTCATTAAGAACTTGCTCTGCCTCTGAAACATCTTTCCTTATTCAGTGACATCACCAAGCCCTCTTATTCTGTGTTCCATTCAAAATCTGATGTTGTATATTCTGACTTATCTCCAAACTCTGCTCATAAATCCATTCCATTGCCTGATGCTTGGAAGATGACTTTTAAGGAAATAAAACTGCACAGCTACCGTTAGCTTAGCAGGTGTACAGAAACGTCTCCTGGCAACCAAATTGCTATGCTATGCAATGGTTACATTTGATACAAGGGTACGATTATCAAAAGAGAGTATAATTTACTGTATTTTACACACCTGTCTCTGCAAAGGTTTGCAAAACAAGTTTTATTATCATTAGATGTATTTCACTGAAAAAGTGAATGTTTATCAGTAAATCTGAAAATCTCCCTGGGTGCCAACATGTTTGCATGAATCATACAACCGCATCTTGGCAAAATCGGAGTTGGAGAGTTTCCAAGCTGCAAGTCTGGCTTTAAGTGGCGTTCTATTGCATTTTTCAAAGTAAAAAGTTGGAAAGTATGACTTTCCGTTTTGAAAGGAACTCAACATTACGAGTCATTTAGGCCAAATGCACTGTTGTGTTAAAAAAGCTAGACGCATCACAACGAATGGAACAGAAAGCAGGAGTCTCGAGAATTTTCTTAACTTGTCACAGTCGCTGTATCAGAATGTCCATACTTCACTACTATATAGTATAGTATAGCCAAAAACAGTATGCCAATGCAGTAGTATGTCCAAATCCTCAATTTTCATAATATAATATAATATAATATAATAAGCGGATGACCTACTATTTTTGGCAAGATTCTGAAGCGCAGATCGACACTTTACTATCCCATAATCCCTCGGGAGCCAAGGAGACACAGCTCTTTTCAACTGCAAGTGCTATATATGCCAAGAAAGTTTTTTCTTTTGCTTAAATGGTGCTTGTTTAACAAAACCAGAATAGATTATTTTCACAGTTGTTGTTAAGTCATATATTCGAGTCATGGGTCAATACCTACATCCCTGGATAAAGTATGTCTGGAATCTAATCACACTATTTGCATGCATACTTATAAAATGTTGGCCTAGTGTTTTACCGGCCTATAAAATGGCATGTCTGTCAAATGCATCATAACGGTCAAAGACCTCAGCCTATTACATGTTTACATTGACCTACAAATTTAAAATAGTACAGTGGAACGCAAGAATGTGTCCTGTGTGTACAGACCCTTACTTTTTAACCCTTCCAAACAAGGCAGTTTCTAAGCATATGAAGTCTATTAATGAAATCCTTCTTGGAGGCCCCCACAATCAACCCAATGATTACATTCTCCCTTATATATATATATATATATATATATATATAAAATCTTGCTTTGCGGGGCCCCCTTGTGGTTCGGAGGCCCTAAGCACCCGCTTAAACAGCTTATATCTAGAAGCTGCCCTGCTTCCAAAGTCCTGCTCCTCCCCACCCTGTATTATTTATTTTGGTGTTGTTTCACTAGAAATACATCTCGACACAGAAGAAAAATGGGTTTCATTTTGACTTATCAGAGATTAAATATTTAGCACCTACCGTTCAGGGTGAGTAAAAATCAAAGCAGGGCCAAGAATATTCATTTTTACTCAGAAAACCTAATAATTAAAAAAAAATAAAAAATAAATAAAATAAAAAAAAAGAGGAAAAACTAACCATTCTATAAAAATTTTTAATAGTAAATATTATCTTATGCTATTATATAACCTAATAGGGGTCTTGACCACTGAAAAAAAAAAAAAGTTTCTACTACAAAAAGCTTGAATTTTATTGAGCATACCTAGCAGGGCATGTTGTCACAATGGGAACCTGCTGTTTCTGAACACTGATTTTTGTTTTTCGCTTGTTGGCCCAACAACTATTACAAAAATACAGTGATATTGGAATTAATAACTATTCTGTAATATTGTCAGGCTGTTTGAGACAGAGCGAATTGTTTTGAATTCTTCCAATGAATAATAGTATAATATTGTCTAACCATTTCACTACTAAAGATTAAACTACTGTCCAGATTTAAATATCTCTGTCACTTCTAAAGCTTTATTTAAAAGTGCTGACTATCATGACACCACTGAAACTAAATCCATATAAACCACACGAGACACTAGTCAAATAACATGCCAACTCGTGGTGTGTAAGTTTGACAATCATGATGTCAATTTGAGATCTAACATTAATAATTAAGTAGCTGCCTACTGTGGTACAGTGATGTTTAATTTTACTATGGTGCTGTATGATCATCATACTCATTAACCATGGATTATTAAATAAATCAATCAATTATTATTATTATTAAATATAAAATAATAATAATAATAATAATAATAATAAGTATCAATTTCGAACAGACATTTAACCAGTAATAATAGCTATTTATATATTAGAATTTATAATGTTATATTCATTGCACCTCATATTTCTTAAATGTTAAAAATTTTACAAAGACAACAATGAAGAGGAAATTAAAATATAGACTGGTTATAAACAGTCCTGTTGTAGTCGCCATTAGCAACCTAAATGTTCATATGAAAGCAGGCCTACTTAAGAGTATATTTAGATCATTGTACATCAATAAAATCCTTCTAATCCATAGTTCCATCACTGGTAGTTCTTAATACTGTGTATTGCCCCCTTTAGCATTAATGACAGCGTGCAGTCTTTTGTAATAGTTGTCTATGAGGCCCCAAATTCTTGCAGGTGTTATAGCTGCCCATTCGTCTTGGCAAAATGCCTCCAGGTCATGCAAAGTCTTTGGTTGTCTTGCATGAACCGCACATTTGTGATCTCCCCAGAGTGGCTCGATGATATTAAGGTCAGGAGACTGTGATGGCCAATCCAGAACCTTCACCTTTTTCTGCTGTAACCACTGGAGGGTCAACTTGGCCTTGTGCTTGGGGTCATTGTCGTGCTGGAAAGTCTAAGAGCGTCCCATGCGCAGCTTTCGTGCAGAAGAATGCAAATTGTCTGCCAGTATTTTCTGATAACATGCTGCATTCATCTTGCCATCAATTTTCACAAGATTCCCCGTGCCTTTAGAACTCACACACCCCCAAAACATCAGTGAGCCACCACCATGCTTCACAGTGGGGATGGTATTCTTTTCACTATAGGCCTTGTTGACCCCTCTCCAAACATAGCGCTTATGGTTGTGACCATAAAGCTCTATTTTGGTCTTGTCACTCCAAATTACAGTGTGCCAGAAGCTGTGAGGCGTGTCAAGGTGTTGTCGGGCATATTGTAACTGGGCTTTTTTTGTGGCATTGGCGCAGTAAAGGCTTCTTTCTGGCAACTCGACAATGCAGCTCATTTTTGCTCAAGTATCGTCGTATTGTGCTCCTTGAAACAACCACACCATCTTTTTCCAGAGCAGCCTGTATTTCTCCTGAGGTTACCTGTGGGTTTTTCTTTGTATCCCAAACAATTCTTCTGGCAGTTATGGTTGAAATCTTTCTTTGTCTACCTGACCTTGGCTTGGTATCAAGATATCCCTGAATTTTCCACTTCTTAATAAGTGATTGAACAGTACTGACTGACATTTTCAAGGCTTTGGATATCTTTTTATATCCTTTTCCATCTTTATAAAGTTCCATTACCTTGTTACGCAGGTCTTTTGGCAGTTCTTTTCTGCTCCCCATGGCTCAGTATCTAGCCTGCTCAGTGCATCCACGTGAGAGCTAACAAACTCATTGACTATTTATACACAGACACTAATTGCAATTTAAAAAGCCACAGGTGTGTGAAATTAACCTTTAATTGCCATTTAAACCTGTGTGTGTCACCTGGTGTGTCTGTAACAAGGCCAAACATTCAAAGGTATGTAAACTTTTGATCAGGGCCATTTGGGTGATTACTGTTATCATTATGATTTAAAAAGGAGCCAAACTATGTGATAATAAATGGTCATATTTTCAAAATCAATGCCAAAATTTCACAATTTCTTATTGTAAAAAATATATATATTTTCATGACAAGTTATGAAATTATATATATATATATATATATATATATATATATATATATATATATATATATATATATATACACACACACTCTACCGGTCAAACATTTTGAAACACATTCTTTATTATATATATTTCACATTTTAGAATAATAGTAAAGTCATCAAAACTGTGGAATAACAAATGGAACTATGGGAATTATGTTGTGACTAAACAAAATCCAAAATAAATCAAAACTGTGTTATATTTTAGCATCTTCAGTAGTCACCCATGTACTCTTGACATTTTCTCAACCAACTTCTTGAGGTATCACCCTGGGTTGCTTTTTAAACATTATTGAAGGAGTTCCATCTATATGCTGGTCACTTATTATTCGGTCCAAGTCATCAATTTAAAAAATGTTTTTTTTTAATTAAATTTTAGTTTTGTAATGAAATAAATATGTTGGCACAATTATATTTTTGCCTACAAAACTAATTTCAAACATTTAAGCATTCGCCTTCAGATCAAAAGGTTAAGCTCATGAGAAACTTTTCAGGCAAGTGACCCCAAATTTTTGAACAGTAGTGTGTGTGTATATATATATATATATGTGTGTGTTTTTGAAGTTTAATTAAATTAATAATAAAAAAAATAAAACTCAAAACCTTTGATTTTTTACCAAAAAGTACCATTGTACTATTTTTTTCCAAGACGTTTTACCATAGTATTCTTTGAAGTATCTTGGATAACAGTCAGTGCAAATACCATGGAACATGAATACCTATACATTTACACTATTTAACTATATATCAACATATATTTCACACTACATGATTTTGCCATCTGGTAACTTCATTGTACCATGATACATGGTAATTGTATATTTTGTAAGGAAAATACCGGTTTGTAAATACTTTGCTTGCTTAAATTTATTACACATTTCTTAAAAAAACAAAAAAAACAAAAAAAACAAAAAAAAACAACAACACTCAAATGCTCACCTTAAAACCTTTTGATTTACACATGCCCGCACTCACATTTCTGTGAAATACAAAGCAAGAAATATTTCAAATAATATAATATTATAAATCCATACAAGTGAGAAGTCAAAACATCCCCATGAATATATTTCACATGCACTTCTTTAAAAAGGCAAATAGTTTCTTTCATTCCACTCCATAAAAAAAATGACAAATAAAATTAAAACTTAAAAAAAGAAATAACAGCTGGCTATCTGTGAGAGTCCACATATTCAGAGACAGTGTACATTAATAGCTAAAGACCCTGAATAAAAACAGTTAAAATCTAATTCTACATTCCATTCCAGCACACAGGTACTCGTTTAAAAAACAGCGGCTACTCGTGTAAGCCTGTACACTAATTGTAAGCTACCATGCCACCGTCAGTTTGATATGCCAACAGATATTAATAGCCCCATCAAGTCCTCTTTAAATATTTTCAGTGAATGTGGAGGCCGTACAGGAGGAGGTGAAATCTGTGTGATTCTCAGGACTTCCAGCTGTATGAGTGCTCTCTCATGTGTAGCTGTCTGAGTGCATTCTTGCCCAACAAGGTTGGTGCTGCCAGCTGTTGCACGGTACTCTGCTGTAGACCACATCTTCCCAGATCCTGGACTACAGCCTCCTATAAATATTAACAAGACAAGAGGTTGAGTAAAAGACCCATAGAGACATTAGAGGTCAGATCCTGAGGAATGTTCCTTCAGATTTTAAAATAAGAGTTTAGTGTACTATGAAAACATACCGCAACTTTCTGAACTCAAAACTTCAAGTAAAAATAAAATAAAGAGCATTTATTGAAACTAAACTGCAAACTAATATGGAGAAAGTAGGATAAATGCTAGTGCTAAAAGGATCACTGTGACAACCGCCCCACTTCAGTGGTGGAGCGGCACTGGTGGTGACGAGCGCGTAAATTAGGGCTGGGCATTGATCCAGATTTCCCAATTCGATTCAATTCCAATTCACAAGCTCTCGATTCGATTCGGATTTCATTTCGATATCGATTCATATGGCTATATTTCAGTTATAATGTCCCTTTTGCTTACATGAAAGAAATGATTTTCCAGCTAATGCTGTTAATTATACAGAAGACCTTCTAACTAGGTACATTACGAAAATATAAATTTTTCTAATTATACTTTATTAGTTTTTTTGTTGTTTTATCATTTTGGTCACATTTTGGCTTTATAAAAATAAATGTATTCAATCAATAAATAACATTATATTTCATATATTATTTTTTGTTACATGTTCATTTGTACTATTTGTACATTGATTTGCTAAACACGGGCTGAAATCGGGACTGTCTCTAAGAAAACTGGCATTTCTGTAAAGAGCCTCTGTAAATAAGCACGTTAATGACAGAGGACTCGAGCGGCTATATCTTATCTTATCTGTACTATGCATGATTACAATTAAATTTCTCTATTTTTGTTGTTTCTTTTATCATCAACTCACTGTAAAGAACAGAAAGGGTATTAAAAGAGACATTATTCAATGACAAATGGGTTGCGTGGATCTAATCTTTAGACACACATTACTGTGCTGTAAACTTACCAGTTGTTGTTGTTCAGCTGTTTGGCTGATGGGTACGTTGAGTACGGCGGTAGGTTCGTGTGTGTAGAGCGCTACACTGAAGTCTCCTCTCTGAGCGGGTTTCAGGAGCTGTATCAGTGCGTGCAACGTGTGAGGCATGATGGCTCCTGTCACCTCCAGGCTGCACACGTCCTGATAACCCGTTCTCACCCGAGTCTTCACATTCACTGAGCGCGCCTGAAGAGATAATGCACACAAAACATGCTTACAATCAACATGAAAGTGAAATAGGATATTCACTGAGGAATGAAATGTAGGGTGAGACTTGATTTTAACTGCTGGAAGTTGAGATGATGTTTCAAGAAGCGGAGCAAGTTGTTATATACAGGTGCATCTCAATAAATTAGAATGTTGTGGAAAAGTTCATTTATTTCATTAATTCAACTCAAATTGTGAAACTCGTGTATTAAATAAATTCAATGCACACAGACTGAAGTAGTTTAAGTCTTTGGTTCTTTTAATTGTGATGATTTTGGCTCACATTTAACAAAAACCCACCAATTCACTATCTCAAAAAATTAGAATATTTTGACATGCCATCAGCTAATCAACTCAAAACACCTGCAAAGGTTTCCTGAGCCTTCAAAATGGTCTCTCAGTTTGGTTCACTAGGCTACACAATCATGGGGAAGACTGCTGATCTGACAGTTGTCCAGAAGACAATCATTGACACCCTTCACAAGGAGGGTAAGCCACAAACATTCATTGCCAAAGAAGCTGGCTGTTCACAGAGTGCTGTATCCAAGCATGTTAACAGAAAGTTGAGTGGAAAGAAAAAGTGTGGAAGAAAAAGATGCACAACCAACCGAGAGAACCGCAGCCTTATGATTGTCAAGCAAAAACGATTCAAGAATTTGGGTGAACTTCACAAGGAATGGACTGAGGCTGGGGTCAAGCCATCAAGAGCCACCACACACAGACATGTCAAGGAATTTGGCTACAGTTGTCGTATTCCTCTTGTTAAGTCACTCCTGAACCACAGACAACGTCAGAGGCGTCTTACCTGGGCTAAGGAGAAGAAGAACTGGACTGTTGCCCAGTGTTCCAAAGTCCTCTTTTCAGATGAGAGCAAGTTTTGTATTTCATTTGGAAACCAAGGTCCTAGAGTCTGGAGGAAGGGTGGAGAAGCTCATAGCTCAAGTTGCTTGAAGTCCAGTGTTAAGTTTCCACAGTCTGTGATGATTTGGGGTGCAATGTCATCTGCTGGTGTTGGTCCATTGTGTTTTTTGAAAACCAAAGTCACTGCACCCGTTTACCAAGAAATTTTGGAGCACTTCATGCTTCCTTCTGCTGACCAGCTTTTTAAAGATGCTGATTTCATTTTCCAGCAGGATTTGGCACCTGCCCACACTGCCAAAAGCACCAAAAGTTGGTTAAATGACCATGGTGTTGGTGTGCTTGACTGGCCAGCAAACTCACCAGATCTGAACCCCATAGAGAATCTATGGGGTACTGTCAAGAGGAAAATGAGAAACAAGAGACCAAAAAATGCAGATGAGCTGAAGGCCACTGTCAAAGAAACCTGGGCTTCCATACCACCTCAGCAGTGCCACAAACTGATCACCTCCATGCCATGCCGAATTGAGGCAGTAATTAAAGCAAAAGGAGCCCCTACCAAGTATTGAGTACATATACAGTAAAAGAACATACTTTCCAGAAGGCCAACAATTCACTAAAAATGTTTTTTTTATTGGTCTTATGATGTATTCTAATTTTTTGAGATAGTGAATTGGTGGGTTTTTGTTAAATGTTTGCCAAAATCATCACAATTAAAAGAACCAAAGACTTAAACTACTTCAGTCTGTGTGCACTGAATTTATTTAATACACAAGTTTCACAATTTGAGTTGAATTACTGAAATAAATGAACTTTTCCATGACATTCTAATTTATTGAGATGCACCTGTATATATATGATTAAAGATTACATGGACAAACATTTTGTTTCTTTGAAATAATGTGCACTGGTAAACCGTTTAATCGCAAGACCAGAAACATACATAAAGAAAGAAAAATAAATCTACACACACTGAGCACTTTATTAGGAACACCTGTACACGTCATGCGATTAATGCAATTAATAAAATCATTAGGGGTGTAAATCGGCAGTTTCATTACAATACGATCTTGTATCGATTCTCTTAGCCAGTGATCCAGTGCTTTTAGATACCTCAAAGTCCGCCACAATACGATTTCAATTAGATTCATGGGCCTGCGTTCGATATTACAATATTATGTACCTATTTGCACGATCGATTACATTTATTATATAAAAAAAAATGTAATGGTGGTTGTTAGTGTAGAAAGGCTAACTACATACAGCAGAGCTCAGGCAGCTTTGTCGGGCAAAAGAGGATGCTTACAGGGGGGGGGATAAAGCCTTGCACAATCAGGCCAGGAACACACTGAATAAGGAAATCAGAGTGGCTAAAAGAAGCTATTCTGATAAGGACCCTGCATCAGTGTGGAGTGGCCTGAAACAACATACTAACTACAGGACTCCTACCCCCAACACTGTAGTGGACCAACAACTGGCTGACGACCTGAATGTGTTCTACTGTTGATTTGAAAGGCCCAATCTCACACCCCACAGTCACTCTGGCCTTCACTTCATACAAACATCAACATCTCCTGCAACACCCCTCCTGCACTTAAAATCTGTGAAGTGTGCCGTGTCTTCTGAAAACAAAAGACAATAAAAGCACAGGGCCCAGATGGTGTCTCACCCACTTGTTTAAAATCCTGTGCTAACCAGCTGGCCCCCATCTTCACACTGATCTTCAATAGCTCAATAGCTTCAACTAGTGTGAAGTCCCATGCTGCTTCAAACGCTCAATCATCATTCCTGTCCCAAAGAAACCCAAAAATCACAGGACTACAGGCCCGTCGCTTTGACGTCTGTGGTCATGAAATCATTTGAGAGTCTGGTGTTGGCCCACCTGAAGGACATCACTGGACCCTTTCTAGATTCCCTTCAATTTGCTTATTGAGCAAACAAGTCTGTGGATGATGCGGTCAACATGGGATTGCATCATATCCTGCAACATCTGGACAGACCAGGGACATATGAAGCAAGGATCCTTTTTGTGGACTTCAGTTCGGCTTTCAACACCATCATCCCAGCTATTCTCCAGATAAAATTACACCAACTCTCTGTTCTCACGTCTATCTGTCAGTGGATCACCAGCTTTCTGATGGACAAGCAGCAGCTAGTGAGACAGGGGAAATTCACTTCCAGCACACAATCAGCACTGGTGCACCCCAGGGATGTGTGCTCTCCTCACTTCTCTTCTCCCCTGTATACATGGTGCAATGACTGCACCACCAAGGACCCCTCCGTCAAGCTCCTGAAGTTTGCAGAAGACACTATTGTCATCTGCCTCATCCAAGATGATGATGAGTATATATACAGAAGGGAGGTTGAACAGCTGGCTCACTGATGTAGTCAAAACATCCTGGAGCTGAACATGCTCAAAATGGTGGAGATGATTGTGAACACCCCAACATTGACCCCCCCCTCACCACTCTAAACAGCGCTGTGGCAGCAGTGGAGTCATTCAGGTTCCTGGGCACTACCATCTCACAGAACCTGAAGTGAAAGACCCACATTGACTCCACTGTGAAAAAGGCCCAGCATAGGTTATACTTCCTTCGCCAGTTGAGGAAGATCAACCTGCCACAGGCACTGCTGATACAGTTCTACTCAGCAATCACTGAGTCTGTCCTCTGCATTTCAATAACTGTCTGGTTTGGTGCAGCTATGAAATCGGATATCACAAGACTACAAAGTACAGTTTGGACTGCTGAGAGGATTACTGGTTGCCCCCTGCCCTCCCTTCAAGAACTGTACACTTCCAGAGTGAGAAAAAAGGCTGGAAAAAAACACTCTGGACCCCACTCCCCCAGCCCACTACCTATTTGAATTGTTGCCTTCTGGCAGGCGCTACAGAGCACTGAGCACCAGAACCATCAGACACAGGAACAGTTTTTTTCCCTCAGGCTATCCATCTCATGAACATTTAAAACTGCCCCATTGAGCAATAATTAATGTGCAATACACAGCTTAGTCTATTTATATTTATCCAACATTCCACACCTCTTCTGCCATTACATTCCCTTGCTTCTGTATATAACATTTGTATTTGCATATTGTACATACGTGTGTGTGTGTATGTATATTATATATATATATATCAGGGCTCGACAATAAGGACTGCCCGATGGCCCGGGGCCAGTGTGAAAGAGATTCGGGCCAATTGCAAGAACTGTCACTTGCCCGATCGGGCCAGTGCTGCATTTATAACATTAGTGCAGAGAAAACAACAAGTGAGAAAGCACAACAATTACACTGAGGAACCTAGTATTATAACCGACGAGAGAGCGCAATTCTATTTAGCTCGCAAAGATGCGCAAGCACATAATATACTGGATGCGGCAAGGCACAGTCGCGTGCAGACACTGAGCACACTCTCCTAGCACTGACCTCGCTCTTTTCTAAGTGTCTTAGGAGCAGCTATTACCAATGTGTAGAAAATAAAATACAAAAAATCCACTTAATGAATTTCATAGCGGGATTGCACGTCTTGTGCAACATTTTAAGTATCCCCGCACATTCTGTGTTTACAGTGCACGAAATCCCCACATTTTTCATTTTTACATGTCGGTGAAAAGCAGTAATCCTCACATTGGAACACAAAAAAAAGAAAAAAAAAAAAAAAAAAGAAAAACAACAGTTTCATTCTATAGGACTGAAAATCCATGTCTCTCCGTGCATATGTCTCATCATAATACCTCTCTGTGCAGCGTAGACTGTTTAATGTGCATGCGCTCTCAATAAGTTACAGAGCACTAGTTTTATTCCCACTGTAAAAAAAAGCTAATTTTCTCTCATTAATTCGCCTTTAGAGATGAAGCGCCAAATGAAATGTAATAAACTTTGTTAAACCCCAGTTAAACACGTGCCTGGAAATCATGAGCTGCTCAGTATTCAAAATGTAAGTGTAGATTTAATTAAGTTAGTTTCAAAATGTAATCATTAATTTGACATTATAATGGCATTTGATATGAAAAGAAGCAAAATCACAATGGCTATTATTATCAGAGCTGTTTAGCTGCAGGCTGAAGATGAATATTCAAAACAGTCTACTTCATATCATCCTCATGAAACACCAGTTACATTTCTAATTTCTGGACCGTACAGGTATTTTTGTTTTTGTGCATCGGTCTGTGTTGGTCTTTAGATTGTCTGATTTCATGTTATATACACATTCTTAATTCACAGATTAGGCCTAATATCTCCCTAATGTATATTACATGTCACAACCGATTTGGTAGCAAGTCTCTTCTCAGGGATTCATATGTTTATTACATTCAGCCAATAATCACATCTTTAACTCAGTGATTAAATCTTTGATCCTGTGTGTGAATACACTACTCATGGCCAAAAGTTGCATGACTAAACGGGTGACCGAAAACACATCATCTGCACAACAGAACTCTTCACTTAAAAACTCATATGTAAATGGCAGGATGGCTGAGGTTATTGGGATGCATTTATGAATTTATATCTGTAAAGCGCTTATATGGGATTACATAAGGCATAAATCATATCTTGCAAATGTGATTCAGTTTGGGGGGGACATTGTCTTAAAAACATAATATTTGTAAAAAATAATTATTTTTGGACACATTTTTAAAGCAATGATGGTAAAAACAGCTATTTATCATTTTTGTGTTGGGGCCAGTGAAAATTTTCCTTAGCGTTGAGCCCTGTATGTCTGTGTGTGTGTGTGTGTGTGTGTGTATATATATATATGTGTGTGTGTGTATATATATATGTATGTGTGTGTGTGTGTATATATATATACACACACACACACACACACATACATATATACACACACACGCTCAAAAGTTTGCATACCCTGGCAGAAATCGTGAAATTTTGGCATTGATTTTGAAAATATGACTGATCATGCAAATATATATATATATATATATATATATATATATATATATATATATACACACACACAATTGTGCTCAAAAGTTTGCATACCTTGGCAGAAATCGTGAAATTTTGGCATTGATTTTGAAAATATGACTGATCATGCAAATATATATATATATATATATATATATATATATATATATATATACACACACACAATTGTGCTCAAAAGTTTGCATACCTTGGCAGAAATTGTGAAATTTTGGCATTGATTTTGAAAATATGACCATTTATTATCACATAGTTGTCTGGCTCCTTTTTAAATCATAATGATAACAGAAATCACCCAAATAGCCCTGATCAAAAGTTTACATACCCTTGAATGTTTGGCCTTGTTACAGACACACAGGGTGACACACACAGGTTTAAATGGCAATTAAAGATTAATTTCCCACACCTGTGGCTTTTTAAATTGCAATTAGTGTCGGTGTATAAATAGTCAATGAGTTTGTTAGCTCTCACGTGGATGCACTGAGCAGGCTAGATACTGAGGCATGGGAAGCAGAAAAGGACTGTCAAAAGACCCGCGTAACAAGGTAATGGAACTTTATAAAATGGAAAAGGATATAAAAAGATATCCAAAGCCTTGAAAATGCCAGTCAGTACTGTTCAATCACTTAAGAAGTGGAACATTCGGGGATCTCTTGATACCAAGCCAAGGTTAGGTAGACCAAGAAAGATTTCAGCCACAACTGCCAGAAGAATTGTTCAGGATACAAAGAAAAACCCACAGGTAACCTCAGGAGAAATACAGGCTGCTCTGGAAAAAGACGGTGTGGTTGTTTCAAGGAGCATAATATGACAATATTTGAACAAAAATGAGCTGCATGGTCGAGTTGCCAGAAAGAAGCCTTTACTGCGCCAATGCCACAAAAAAAAGCTGCACATGGGACCCTCTTGGACTTTCCAGCACAACAATGACCCTAAGCACAAGGCCAAGTTGACCCTCCAGTGGTTACAGCAGAAAAAGGTGAAGGTTCTGGAGTGGCCATCACAGTCTCCTGACCTTAATATCATCGAGCCACTCTGGGGAGATCTGAAATGTGCGGTTCATCCAAGATGACCAAAGACTTTGCATGACCTGGAGGCATTTTGCCAAGACGAATGGGCAGCTATACCACCTGCAAGAATTTGGGGCCTCATAGACAACTATAACAAAAGACTGCACGCTGTCACTGATGCTAAAGGGGGCAATACACAGTATTAAGAACTAAGGGTATGCAGACTTTTGAACAGGGGTCATTTCATTTTTTTCATTGTTGCCATGTTTTGTTTTATGATTGTACCATTCTGTTATAACCTACAGTTGAATATGAATCCCATAAGAAATAATAGAAATGTGTTTTGCCTGCTCACTCATGTTTTCTTTAAAAATGGTACATTACCAATTCTCCAAGGGTATGCAAACTTTTGAGCACAACTAGTCCTATTGTGTATTTCCATATATTTTATTTTATTTTATTTCTATATTTGTATTATCCTCTCTACAGTCTTGTTGCTGTATTGTTTGTGCAGTGGAAGCTTCTGTCACCAAGACAATTTCCTTGTATGTGTAAGCATACTTGGCAATAAAGTTCATTCTGATCCCTGTTTTTTCTTAGCTACAACTTCCACGGTTGTATTGAAAAATCCTGTTACAGTTTACTGTGATAAATGTTAGTAAGGGTGTTGATGTGAAAAGTCTTGTAATTGATGTGGGTGCAGAGCAGGTGTTTACCTCATCGGCTCCGTTTAGAATATCGGGGCTCTTTAGCCGTTTGACATGGTTGAATTGCTCCAAAGTATTTTAAAAGCAAAAATTCTCATGCAGAATTCAAATGTGTCGCATGTGCCATGATATTGAGGGAAGCCCGATTTAATCGCTCATGTGAGCAGCTCCGCAGCCCTTTCTTTATGCATCAGAGCTTACAGCCCTGATGACGTGCGTGCACACAGAGCAGAGCGCAACTTC
Source organism: Myxocyprinus asiaticus (assembly GCF_019703515.2). Lineage (NCBI taxonomy): Eukaryota > Metazoa > Chordata > Actinopteri > Cypriniformes > Catostomidae > Myxocyprinus > Myxocyprinus asiaticus. The sequence goes on from NC_059351.1 coordinate 20,142,612, forward strand.
AATCACTCTGCACACATCCGTGTCCCACATGAGAAGCATATTTAGTGCTTATAAAGCGAGATGGATATCATAAGGTTGCTGCATCGCATGCAATGAGTACGAACGTGGCTGGCATTAGTGTGTTACAAATAAAGGTGAATCTTAAATACATCGATCTTTACACATTTTATCGATGACATTGCATCGTTGGTTAATTGATTGATGCATCGATCCATATCTCAGTAATTTTGACCTTGGCATGATTTTTGATGCCAGACGAGCTGATTTGAGTAGTTCTGTAACTGCTGATCTCCTGGGATTTTCACACACAACAGTCTCTAGAGTGTATAAAGAATGGTGCGAAAAACAAAAAGCATCCAGTGAGCGGCAGTTCTGCAGACAGAAACGCCTTGTTGATGAGAGAGGTCACCGGAGAATGGCCAGACTGGTTCAAGCTGACAGAAAGGCTAAGGTAACTCAGATAACCCCTCTGTACAATTGTAGTGAGCAGAATAGCATCTCAGAATGCACAACATGTCAAACCTTGAGGCGATGGGCTACAACAGCAGAAGACCACGTCGGGCAATTTATTAGGACCATAGTGTTCTTAAAAGTGCTCGGTGAGTGTAGTTTTACAGTTAATGCTTCAAGAAAAATCTAAAAATTACTGCACAGTACAAATTGGAAAAAACAAGTACCAATGTTTTCTGCTTACAATATCCTAATATTTGTTTTCAGTCTTAACAGCCTGATACATATAATAATAATAATTATAAAATGTTAATATAGGTTGATACTGATATTGTCACTGATATGCTGTGTATCTTTTGAAAATACTGTAAATTATGCAAACAACTGAATGATGTGACGTTATTTTTTGTATGGATCTATTAAGTTGTTCAAAAATACATGAAAAATAAAATGCACAAAAAACAATTATTTTTTTTTTTTTTTACTTTTCAAATTTTTAGATTAAAATCATTTTGAGTTTATTTTTTTCTTCCGGGGGCTTAAAGCTACACTATGTAACTTTTGGCCCTCTAGCAGTTGAAGCATAGAACTGCAAATTACTTGGAGGAACAAAAAATATGTTTTATTAGCAGGTAAGTTGCATATCTTCCACTGTTGTTTTGACTTATTGAAAAAATTGTTTCAAAATAAATCATGTTACTAAAGTTAGGCAACGCTGACATTAGACAGCAATTGCTAGTCATATCAGATAAAGTCAAATGGTGGAAACTATTATAACTTAGCTAGCAGGCAAATAGTCTAAGGAAGTAATTGGTTTAGAGATTGGCATTGTTACCAGCATAAAGTAAACTTTATCCTCATAGTCCTTCCTCAAATGAAATCAAGCACTGCAGTACTACAATCCATAATAAAATGTCCTATTAGAGTGGCTAACACTATTTAACGAACTACCGTGCTAAGAGAGCTACCTGGCCAACTATCGGTCCAATAAAATATCTTACCTGTCGAGCGAGAAAAACTCCATCTCTGGGTCGGTTTTAAATCCTTTAAGATCTCAGAGTTGTTGCCACCTCTGAAAAACTAAGATGATGTTGTGTGTTTTATTATTACGGGCTCAGTCGCTTTCCCTCTTTGCTTGCAGACTGTTTCGAGGTTTATTTTTTTAAAAACGGGTGATTCCCCAGAGGGTTACCTTTAAATGATCTATGGTCAATGTTGCTCATGTGTTGCGGTTACAAGCTTTCAGCTTCAAACTACTTCCACACCTTTTACCGCACATATACACACGCTGTATAGGACCTTCTTTATTTACGGACATGACGTAAACACGCATGGATGACTGACGGAAGTATGCAATTTCCTGCCAAATCCATCCCAATAGCTCTAGCATATAAATAATTATTATATGCTTACCGTAGCGAATCGGGCTAAGGCAAAAACATGGTTTGGAAGACGGATTGCTGGAGTACTTGCTCATTAATTAAATTTTTCATCTAACAAAAAAGATCTTACAAAAAATACTTTTTTTTTTAAAAAATGCCATTCGGAGACAGTAAAATAAATAAATCTCATTAAAAGCAGAAATTATATAAAAACAATTGGAATAAGCAGTTAAGAATAACCTTTAACTGTTATTTCGTAAATAAAAAATGACCAATATATGAAAAACTTTTGTCCACCAAATCAAAGTCATGTGACAAAAAAAATTAAAGAGGTACTTTTACATTTTTATGAAAAGACACAATTTGTTCAGGTCATGTGAATAACATCTTGATATTTGTGACTCCAAAATGTATGATATTTGTAAAAAATATTTTTATCTTGAAAAATATATTTGAAAACTTTTTGTAAATAATAATTAAGTTGTGTACACTCACGTGTATTCAAGGTGCAAGAAACTTTAATACATTTACATGATGGTTACACCACTTGACATTTTTAAAGCGATTAAGTCACTTTTTTTTTTATTTCTAGCAGAAAATGCTACAGAAAAAGGTTTTAAAAAAAAAATAAAAAATGTATGAAACCAACTTGGACACAAAGGTTACATTTCTACGAACTTGACACGTGTTTTAAACTAGATTTGAAAAAAATTTCTCATTATCATCTTGGAAATCCTTGTTTGTCAGTGACCCAAACACATACAGGTCCAATTTATGGTTAAATTGAAATCAAGGATGAATGAGCACAAAAGAACAAGATGTCATACCTTGAGCGTGTGCAGTGTGGCCCCTCTGAAGGCTGTAGGAGCCAGAAGTGTTGGAGGAAGTCCAGCCTGAGATCCGGCCGCAGCCACAAGGCTCTTACAGTTAATCAGGAAGTTTAGAAGAGTGAAGGTGTTAGAACCCTCGACCAAAACCACCGACTCCGGTCTGTGATCTAACCGCACCTCTCTGTGCTCCTTACGACTGGTGCACCAGTAAAGGAAGAATTTCATGTAAAATTAGTCCATTTTAATGTTCTAATGTTTCCATTTGACCCTGGGCTGGTAAATAATCATGGGTAATAAGGTATCAAGGTATTTCACAATACATTACAAACAATGATAAATGCAGCCCATCGCTGATTCTAAAGGATACAGTTTGATAGAAATGGCATCAGGTTTCTTGATCTTGTCTTGGACACCCATCTCCTTCAGCCATGAAAATCCACCATCATCATCATCATCATCATCATCCTCCTCGTTATCATTTTCACTGTGCACATTACATCTGTAAAAATGTGGAAGAAAAATAAGGGAGGTGAGAAATGCAGACTGAACATTCAAGGCTACTGTTAATGTGTGCACAGAAGTCCCACGAGCTGCAATAATGATCATGTTTATTTGTGTGCTGCTGATGTACTCACTCAGTGCTGGTGTGTTCGTCTGCATCAGTTTGTTGAGTGCCATCACTGATCTGAGATGAGCTGCTGTGCTCTTTATTCTTTCGCCTCTCCTCCAGTAGAGGGAGCGAGAACTCTATTCCTGAACACATGAAACACAAAACATGTACATACACAATGTCATCTTAACAGCTTTAAAACACAGCAAAATGTACAAGATTGACCTAAAGTCAACAAAAGTGACCATATTTACTTTCTTAATTCACATTCCTGGTCTTATTGTGAATGATTCGTCAGTGCACATTTTCCTTATCTTTTATTAAAGGCATAGTTCACCCCAAAATGAAAATTCCCTCCTCATTTACTCACACTCATGCCATCCCAGATGTGTTTGACTTTCTTTATTCTGCAGAACACAAAGATTTTTAGAATATTTCAGCTCTGTATGTCCATACAATGCAAGCGAATGGTGACCAAAACTTTGAAGCTCCAAAAAGCACAAAAAGCACAAAGTAATCCATACAACTCCAGTGGTTAAATCAATGTCTTCAGAAGCGGTATGATAGGTGTAGGTGAGAAAAAGATCAATATTTAAGTCTTTTTTATTTTTTAAACTATAAATCTCCACTTTCACTTTCTTCTTGTGTTTTTGGCGATTCACATTCTTCGTGCTTATCGCCACCTACGGGACAGGGAGAATTTCTAGAAGAAAAAAATAAAAAGGACTTTTTATTGTTCCGTTTCTCACCCACACCTATCATATCACTTTTTGGAGCTTAACATTTTTTTGATCCTATTGACTTGCATTGTATGGACCTACAGAGCTGAGATATTCTTCTACAAATCTTTGAGTACTGCAGAAGAAAAAGTCATACACATCTGGGATGGCATAAGTGAACCTCAAGAAAGTAAAGTCTAGTTTATTTAATTTGTCCACTAACAATGTCCAACAGTGTATGTACATGGATCACAGGAGATTTGTCTTTTTGTGTCATTTCCAGCTCATCTTAAATTCTGTATTGTGTTTAATAGAATTCTGTGCTGGAAATGACATTTTCAACGTTTTTCAAATAAAACAAACAGCTGACTCTTTCTTAATAATGCTAATTTCATACCTTAATTTCATATACTTGCATACCTTATGTATTGTATTTTACACTTTTTTTTGCATAATTTGGTAAAATTAAAGTTTGACTGAAACAAATATTCTGCTCACAAGTAATATTTACATTTTTCTTTTGTTTTCTTCAAACATCACTTGTCTCATATTTCATCTCAAACATGCTCTTCACTGAAACTTTTGTCTACTTGGTTAACATGTACACCAACTTTTGAAAGAACTTTATTAGTTCATTTATTTGTGTGGTGGAAAAGACGGCACAACTGTGGGACTGAGGGATTTTTGTAAAAACTTATTTTCACACATTAAATATTAAAATAATTCTTAGTTTAGATAATCATTGTTTTAAACGTGTAATAATTAGCATTTTTATAATGGATTTTAACAGTTTAATATTAAAAGTCTGGGTCTGGGACAAGGCCAGAACAGTAAAATCTGGAGAATAAATAAATAAATAAATAAATAAATAAAAATCAACCCCTGGGATACAAAAGTGAAAAACCAAAGATAAAGAAACAACCTAAAAAGTAACAACATGCTCCGCTTCTGAAATGACTTTTCTTTTCGGCCTATGTCATCAAGTGCTCATATTTTTTAACCCATTTTTAACACCAAATAAAATCAATTTCCACCCTACATTCTTTCTAATTGAATATCCCATTTCACTCAAAAATATGACATTACTGAAGTAAAACGGTTTATGAACATTTCATGACGGGTCCATTGCGAGGTCTTGCTGGTCCAAAATCCCACTCTACACAGCTGTACATGATTAAACCTCAAAATGTATTCTGACTGGCTGTGATTTTATCAATTCACATAGCAGTTTTGCTTTTAATGAAGACAAACACATTTCTTGACATATGAAAGAATCACGTCTTGCCTTGTTAGGACGCGGGGTGACCTTTAAAATCTTAATTGTGCTGAAACTCTCTCTTACCCTCGGCCTTCATGGCCTCTCGCAGCCCTCTGGTTGTGGGAGACAGCAGTGCAGTGATGCCTTTAGCTCCACTCAGACCAGCTGCTCTGAACAGCACGGTGAACTGATACGAGCACAGGTAGAAATACGGACACAGTCGAGCCTTCAGAAGACTGTACAGAGAAGTCAGACTCACAGACCTACAACACACAAACAACACAACAAAATTACAAAGAGGATGGTTTGCATCTAGAGCAGGGATGGGCAACTTAGAAGGGGGCGAGGGCCAACATTTTTTCTTCATTCTACCAAGGGGCCAGATTATAAATCCGCACTCTAACAATGTTCACCCCTTTACTCAATTTCCTCATTAGTGTGGGTAATCTATGCACAACTAATGCAATGTTCTTTTAAAGATTTTGTTACCTATATTAACATTTTTATTTAACTATATTTATAAAAATGAATATAATTTTTTTGTAACTTGCATTTTTACTAAAACATGCCATTTCACATGTACAAATTCATGTTCAACTGACAAGCAATATACTTCAGACTTATGTTTTCAAGAAAATGCATCTCATTTGCATTGTCTACATTTGCAACAGACAAACACAAATTAACAGACAACATTTTCAACCCCAGCTTAATACAGCTTATAGGTAGTAGTTCAAATCTAAATATTATCATCAATAACAATACTGGATACAAGAACATAACATTTCAGTGCATTAATTTCACAACACACATGCACGGACCGAACAGTCTTGTGCGTCAGAGAACACTCTCACTAGTCGCAAGAATTTTCAACAATCAGTCAGGCATCTCAATCATGCATTTCTTCAAAGTTCTCCCTCTTATAACAACTTTTTCGTTTTTCACAAGCATGAGCAAAACAGCATTAGAAGTCTTTGGTGATTCACGGATTTTGTAAAACTTTTGATGCCTTTTACCCTTTACATCTGTGAGGACAGCAGCTCTTGTGTATGTATCTCTCATACTGTATGCCTCTTTGATCACTTGATCAATGGTGTATTTGCGAATCAAATTGAAATCTTTAATGACAGATTTCGTATCAAGGCAAACAAAAGACATGGGTTCCTCCTGCGTACATTAACAATAGCGCGCACTATGTCGCTGATAAGCTGAGGTCAAATTTAGCTCAATTTACCTTATAAATGATGAGCAAGTGTTAGATGTTGCATGCTAGAATCCTAGCGTGATCAGCAGATCTGCTAAGAACAAGCGACCTCTTCTGGTCAAAAGTTGTAATAACATCATAAATTGAAGGCAATCTTTACATAATCCCTTTTTCAAAGAAATAAAATCAATCCTCAGTCTTGTCCGACGGGCCGTATTCAACAATACAGAGGGCCGTATATGGCCCGCGGGCCGCCAGTTGCCCATCCCTGATCTAGAGGTTAACCAACAATGGCAGAGCAGGGTGTGTGTTGGCTGAAATAATGCTAATGTATACATTTACCTTAATTTAATTTTACACTACACTTATTTAGAATTCAATTAAAGTGGGCATGGTTATTAGCCAGTTGCAAAATCTCAGAGGCCAAACTTGATCTTGATCATCACTTTTAGTATCTACACGTTAACATTTTGATTTTTGAATGGTTTGCATGTCATATACTTACATTTGGAGGCAAATTTAAAGTAAACATGAAATCAAAATTGACCCTATTAAAAAATAAAAACTCCTCTGTGTTAGTAATCTTTTAAAAATGTAATAACTTTCTTTGCCTCTGAAACAAACAACTTTTCTTTTTGGCTCACGTCACAATGCCCTCTTTTCCAACTCCTCCACCATCCAACCTCTTATAGACTACTGCTGGCTTATATATTAAATATTCACAATGATTTTGATAGCAATATAACATTAAGCAACAACGTGAATATCGTGATTTTTTTTTTTATTACAGTTTAGTAGACTAGTTTCTAGTTTTTTTGAACTGCCCATTTCAGTGAATCGCTTCAAAACTCTGATTTATAGATTTACTTGCATGATCACTCAAAAAAAGTCACTGAGTGGCATTTTACGAATATTTAAATATTGTCGTAAAAATATATGTAGATAAACATTCCTGTTTATGACAAAATATATATGTATTTTATATACAGGGGAATATAAAATGAAAAGGATTAAATATTCTTACTTCTGAAAACAGTGTGAAAAAACATGCCTTGACGATTTTTAAAGGGAAAGTTCACCCAAAACAGAAACTTCTCATCATTTATTCACCCTGATGCCATCCCAAATGTGAATGACTTTCTTTATTCTGCAGAACACAGACAAAGATATTTAGAAGAATATTTCAGCTCTGTCATTTTCCATAAAATGAAAGTGAATAGTGGCCAAATCTTTGAAACTCCAAAAAGCAAATAAAGGCAGCACAAAAATAATCCTTAATACTCCAGTGGTTTAATCCATGACTTCAGAAGCGATATGATGTGTGGTATGGGTGAGAAACAGATCAATATTTAAGTCCTTTTTTATTTTTTACCTTAAATCTAAACTCATTCTTTCACATTCTTTAGTTTTTGGCGCTTTGCGTTCTTCATGCATATCGCCACCTACTGAGCAGGGAGGATCGTTTATAGTAAATAAGGACTTAAATATTGATCTGTTTCTCACCCACACCACACTTATCATATCGTGTCTGAACACATGGATTTAACCACTGAAGTCTTATAGATTACTTTATGCTCCCTTTATGTGAATTTTGGAGCTTCAAAATTATGGCACCCATTCACTTGCATTGTGAGGACCTGAAGAGCTGAAATATTCTTTTAAAAATCTTAATTTGTGTTCTGCAGAAGAAAGTCATACACATCTGGGATGGCATGAGGGTGAGTAAATGAGAGAATTTCATTTTTTTGGGTGAACTATTCGTATCACTAGATTTTTGCTGTATTTTACTTGATTTTATACATTTTGAATCTACTTGGCTCTGAAATGGCTGATTTTTAACAATTAGCTGATTCGATTCTCACCAATCACTCATCAGGCTCTGCTGCAGTGCAGCATCTTGTGCCCACGGCGTGCTTTTGCCAGAGAATTTGCGCTCTGCGCCGATCCGTGGGAAGAGAGAGAGCCAGGGCAGAGACGGGTGCTGCCAGTACTGTAAACACTGCTGAAAACCACACCGCAGCTCCGCACAGCCCCGTGGCTCCTGCAACACACACATTATACCAGAAATACTTAAAGAGAACTGCAACAGATACTGTATATAGAACACAATATAATAATGAGAATTTTAGATAAATTGTCTGCATCATTAAACCTTTGTGATGTTTTAAGTTTGGACTCCTGAACAACTAATATTTAAATTATTCACTGTAAATAACAGAACAATATATCAGCTGACATTTGGCTTTTTTCAGACTATCAACATTGGTTACAATTTATGCCAACGTGGCTGATAAACAGAACTTGCTATTGTGTGAGTTACAAAACAAACTATTAGACTTGTCAATGGATAACATATTCTGCTTTCAAATATTTTAAAGTGAATTTTGCTGTAAATATTGGTCAAAATAAGAGTTCATTTAATAACAGCAATTCTGTGTGCGGTTCTTTCACCATCATTACATTGTATCGTTTATATTTCGGTTTAGAGGTTAACCGATATATCGGTTTTACAGATTAATAGGTGCCGATAGTAGCTTTTTTGAACTATCCTTATTGGCCAAAAACAAAGGCGATTGTTGCCGATAGTTAAAAAAAATATTTTTTGTATTTCACTGTGTTTCTCCATGACCGACGCTGGAGGGATTATATATTCGGGGGTTGATGGGGGTCCAATTTGTTAAAGTAATGTTTTAAAAATTAGTATTTACAAGAAGTTATAATTTAGCCATAATTTCATGTTAATGTTCTTGTTGATTTTGACTGACAGTGTGCATGTTTTGTGTCTCTTATGCATTTGTGTGAGCAGAGACATTTCAAAATAAGAGTCATTTTTGTCTTGCGGCAAAATGGCAGTTTATTTTAAGGGATTATGGTTGCACAATAAACAGCATCTGGGATTTTATGAATTTTTGCCTCTATGTCTGTGCCTGTCACAGTAAGGAAAGCCTTAAACAAATGTAACATTCAATTAATGAGTTTTAAAAACTATTGGCCGATTAATTAGCTATCTGCCTTTTCCGCCTGCTTGGTTATCAGGTATCTGAGAAAGCCAATATCAGTCGACCCTTTAGTTAGTGGTGAACTGATTTTCATTTAATTTTTTCAAATGGTGGCTGATGACTATTATATATAAAAATTAGGGCTGTCAATCGATTAAAACTTTTAATCAAATTAATTATGGCAATTAATCATAATCACAATTAATCACATATATAAATATTTGCTGAGAAAGCCCCTCAAATTACAACAATTCAATAAACAATTATCAAATAATTTTATTTAAATAATTATAAATACAATATATATTATAGAAATTATAATTCAGATAATTAAAATGCATTACATGATTGTGGCAAACAAGTAAAGTATTGATAAGACAAAAAGTAGCTTTCGAAGGCAATACATTTATTTCCATATTGCTGAACATAAGCCTATCATTTAGGGCTGCAACAACTAATCGATAAATCGATTTTCATTATCGATTAGTTGGATATTTGCAGTAAATACGGAGAAGCCTCATCGGTGATGTCACTTCACAGCCAAGTAAAAAACGTGTTGCATTATGAAACTCTTGAAAAACAGCGGAGACAAGCTGAAGCGGAAAAAACATGACTCAAGATTGTCCAGTACACGAAAACACTTTATGAACACTTCAAAGATCATAAGCAAACGGTTTAATGAGGACCGATTATTGCGTCAGGTGCATTGACAGAGTGCTTGCGCTGTTTGATGTGCGAGAGTTGTTTCTCTCCAGAGCATCACTTACATTTTGCAGATATTTTCTGTTTTATAATATAAACATGTTATGCGCATGTAATATAGTGAGCAACGGGATGAGTCTTTTCAGCGTTAAAAGTGAATTTGCACAGGGTTTACAGATGAATGTATTATATTAAACTATGTAATGCTGAATATAATGTATAATAATGCTAAGGGTCCTTCTTATAATGCCAAATGTAATGTCTGATTTCACTAGTAAATTTATACTATGGCAAACATTATTTTACTGGATAAACATACACAATTTTTTTAAAAGAATAGTTTAGAAACATGCATTCGGTGAAAATACTATTGTAAAAACCATTATATTAAAATGCTTAAATGTATGTAATCAGTGACAGTGTACAAGCATATGTATCTAACATAATTATGTCTTTTTCAGTTGGGCAGAATTATTAATATTTCTATTCTCGTGTCACAATTGCTCTCTCCTGGGCTGATTTTTTTTGTCCCACTCCATAATTTTACTCTTTAATCAGTTTTTTGAAAAAACATATTTTAATAAAATACAGGAAATAAAATGTTATTTTTTATCCGATTAACCGAAGAAATAATCGAAGATTAATCGATTATCAAAATAATCGTTAGTTGCAGCCCTACTATCATTGGCCTACTGTTCACAGCAATCCATTTTGCAACTGAATTCATCAGTCTGTCAGAGATAGATTTATTATAAAGGGCTTTTTAAAGGATACGTCATTGTACACCTGCTTCAGACAGATGCTTTTTGAGGATCTCACTTTGGTTGCGTCACGACATAAACACAGCGTTCTTAGATTGCTATGTCAAGTTAAACAGTTTGAAACTTAGAAAAACACGTCTCGAGATCACTAAATTCGGAACTGCGCTCCATTCAGCTGTGTTTGAACACAAGAATGCATCCTCATCTTGTGCTGTTGCTGGTGTCAAGCAAGTCTGAATGTGGTTTGTTCTCTTTACAGCTGCACATTGCCTATACAGCTGGAGTTCCACTTACTGTCCCCTGCTGAAAACAGGTGGTACTTCAATCTTGAATTGCTCCGATGGCAAGAATATTCCTTATTACAGTTCGGGGACATGAATGATTAACTGCATTAATTTAACGCATAATTTTTTAAAATAATAATTGTACCAAATTAACGTGTTAAATTGACAACCCTAATAAAAATATATATTACAATTTAACATAAGCAAAGATGTACAAAAATAAATAGATTTTTCATTTTTATATCATCCTCGTGTTTTACAAGCTATGATGAGACTTTAAACTCATCTAACATTCTTAATGTGTTGTTACCTGTATATTAGCTGGTAAGTTGGCATACTCGGCCCTACAGTGCGAGCTGAGGCCCTGCGCCTCCTCCTGTGCTTTCAGATGTTCGGCCCAAGAGAAAGACTGTGGTGACGTGAACAGCAGACGGGTCTTCAGAGACCAATCTGCCGGGAACTCCAGACACACTTCAGAAGGAGCCACGTCACAAACCACATGTGCTTCTGGACTCTAGACACAAACGCATAAACACGCTAAACACAAAACAGTGAAATGATGAGATACTATGAGCTGACGCAAGTCAGATACCTTTAATATGGGAGTGGATTTCTCTGGTTCAAACAGATCCTCTTCAAACAAAGACTCATCTTCAGAAATGGACAAGGGCTTCTGCAGCTGTAAGACATAGAAGAATAAAAAGCGGTGAATAAAAATTTATTCTGTAAATAGCATGGCAACAACACAGAGAATACAAAATAATATTCTGTATTATGTGCATTGCGTACATGCATATTGCCACTCCAAATGTACAGTTGACATCAGAAGTTTACATACACCTTAGCCAAATACATTTAAACTCAGTTTTTCACAATTCATGACATTTAGTCATAGAAAGCATTCCTTGTTTTAGGTTAGTTAGAATCACTACTTTATTTTAAGAGTGTGAAATGTCAGAATAATAGTAGAGAGAATGATTTATTTCAGCTTTTATTTCTTTCATCACATTCCCAGTGGGTCAGACGTTTACATACACTTTGTCAGTATTTGGTAGCAGTTCCTTTAAATTGTTTAACTTGGGTCAAACGTTTTGGGTAGCCTTCCACAAGCTTCTCACAATAAGTTGCTGATATTTTGGCCCATTCCTCCAGACAGAACTGGTGTAACTGGTAAAAACTTTTTTTTTTTCAGAACATATAATGCAGAAAACAATGCTTGGGGTGATTTAGAGTTGGTGTCATAACGTAGTTTGTACAGCAGAGCGCGCTCCGACTCCATTGTTTACAGAGCTGAGCTGAGCTGACGGTGGTTCTGCAGACAGTGCGGAGTTAAGCGGTGTCTTCACGGTAAGTTGTTAACTAGTTTGTGAAATACATACTGGAAAGTTATTAAACAATGTCCTCATCATTTTCCCTTTTCAATATAACTAATATAACGTTAACCCTGTCCCTGACAACCATGTCATTCAAGTTTATCACATCTGTTTGCTGTTAGCCAGCTAGTTTGTCATTGCAGTCAGTAATGTTGCAGACTGAAAGGTAAACATCAGAGCATCTTTTTGCAGCTCAGCAGACAACGGTGCGTTGGTGGATTGTGTCTGTTGAGTGTTGATTTCACGCTACGTTGTTACCTAGTTGGTGAGACGCAATGCTGGAAAGTAAATAAAGTCCATCTTTTACTCTCCATGACAATGAGCTTATAGCTAACCACGTAGCTACTTTCATTGCTTGTCAGCTGAGTGGAAGCTAATGTGTAAACATGTATTCACCAAACTGTTTTCTTCAGGATTCGCAGTTTAGTACCCCCTTCAACCGAACAATTCCAGTCATTGCATTTACAAAGTGTAATATTTAAAAGTCTGGTTTTCCACCGTTGAAAGTTTCCCCTAAACTTGTATAGTAGAATACAGTGTAACACCACTGCCGCTGTTTATCTCTTGACTCAGCAGGTGTAAATGCTTCTTGTTTTACAACCTGTACCTAATTAACTGGCAGTATTAAAATAGTTAGCATTTGACTGATACTAAACAGTACTACTGATGTTTATTTAGCTATTCATTTCATTTTTATTTCTTTAATTAAGTGGTCAGCAATTGACTGATACTAAACATACAGTACAGATGTTTATTTAGCTATTTATTGTATTTTTATTTATTCTTTATTTTCTCAGTGTTCACTTCTAGAATTAGTTGACAATGTATAATAATGTCAAATATTCTTTGATAAAAATATTTGCTTAAGAAAGCAGCCTTTTGAGTACCTTTGCATAGTCCTATTGGTGCACAATCAGTGCACAATCCACATAGAAAAGTTCTGTTTTCATTCCAGCTCAAAAATTAACTATAACGGTAATCTGTAATTTTTCCCCTCTAAAATTGGTATCGGACTCAAAAATCCCATATCAGTCGGGCTCTACTTTGTTGTCCTTAAGCCATTTTGCCACAGCTTAGGAGGTATGCTTGGGGTCACTGTCCATTTGGAAGACCCATTTGCGACTGAGCTTTAACTTCCTGGCTGATGTCTTGAGATGTTGCTTCAATATATCCACATAACTGTCCTTCTTCATGATGCCATCTATTCTGTGAAGTGCACCAGTCCCTCCTGCAGCAAAGCACCCCCACAATATAATGCTGCCACCCCCATTCTTCACGGTTGGGATGGTGTTCTTCGGCTTGCAAGCCTTACCCTTTTTCCTCCAAACATAATGGTCATTATGGCCAAACAGTTAAATTTTTGTTTCATCAGACCAGTGGACATTTCTCCAAAAAGTAAGATCTTTGTCCCCATGTGCACTTGCAAACTGTAGTCTGGCTTTTTTATGGTAGTTTTGGAGCAGTGGCTTCTTCCTTGCTGAGCAGCCTTTCAGGTTATGTCAATATAGGACTCGTTTTACTGTGAATATAGATACTTGTCTCCCTATTTCCTCCAGCATCTTCACAAGGTCCTTTGCTGTTGTTCTGGGATTGATTTGCACTTTTCACACCAAACTACATTCATCTGCAGGAGACAGAATGCGTCTCCTTCCTGAGCTAATGGCTGTGTGGTCCCATGGTGTTTATACTTGCGTACTATTGTTTGTACAGATGAACATGGTACCTTCAAGCATTTGGAAATTGCTCCCAAGGATGATCCAGACTTGTGGAGGTAGGGCTGCCCCCTAATAGTCGACCAAACTTTAGTCAATGAGAAGAGTCTTGGTTGACAGAAAGAAAAAAAAAATACTCCACAGGAAACTGACGGTATTACCGCTGGTTGGACGCTAGGTGATACTACGGGGTAAATTGTGTTAAGCAGGGTTAGGGTTAAGCCTACACAAAGCAATTTTTATTTATTTTAACATTCAAATGAAACTGGAAAAAAATTAAGTGCAATTAAAATGTGTTGTTCAACTTTTTGAAAGACGGCTTTACAGCAGTTGTGAAGGGCAACATCTCTTTGGAAACTAACCCACTTCATCTGTGCATTCTCTACCTACTGGGTATTTTGTTGTCAGGGAAAATACATCATGTGTGTGAATACATTTGTTTTGTTCCCTCCTCCACGCAGTATCCAATTACATCGGCAATACCCAGGCTGAGGGACCAGTGAATATTCTTGATTTTGTGATTTTGCATTGAAAATGAATTTATTTAAAAGACGAAAAACTTAAATCAAATACATTTCTAAATTCAAATTGCACTCCAAACGAAACAGCAATGAAAATCATGAAGCGATCGAAAAAATATATATAAGTAACCACCTTTCCATTTACCGTCAGTCGGCGGACTGTGTCATTATGACACAAATGAAGACATAAAAACAATTATAACTGTAAAACAAATAATTATAATGATGATAATATTCACTGAAATATAAATAATGGTTCAAGGTGAATGTATTTTTGTATTATTTTATGTTTTAATCACAGATGTATAGGCTGCAGTGTTGTAGTCACAATGAACTGCTCTGTGGAAATAAAGCAAACTGAACTCAAAGCACCTCCTGAGCTGAGATGTCTGAGGTCATTTGCAGCACTCATAGACAATACTGTTACTGCAAAAAAACATAAAAAACAAAGGCATCAGCTATTGGCGATCACTCTGACCATCGTCGATCCCGAGATCATCGTCTGTTGGCACAACCCTAATGTGCATCTCTCTCTATAAATTAACAAAATGTTCAGACAGTCTCCTTGCTGGTTTTTCCGACACATTCAGAATCATTACCGCTTTTGCCGGTGTCGCTGCGGCTCGCTTAGTGCGTGTGCTTGTAAAATTTATATTTAAAAGGCTCATTATTACAGTTTAGTATTTCTCTGTAATGTAGAACAGTGTTAGCAATGTTACTTATAACATTCTTTCTCAGCCCAGGAACTCAAACCATTTTCTGATGCCCCCCAATATATATATATATATATATATATATATATATATATATATATATATATGTATGTAATTAAATTAATATCATAAACGAGCGACAACTAGTCGACTAATGGCTTAAACTAATGCCTCCTTGTCGACTATGAAAATCTTTGGTCGGGGGCAGCCCTACGTGGAGATCCACAAATGTTTTTTCTGAGGTCTTGGCTGATTTCTTTTGATTTTCCCATGATGTCAAGCAAAGAGGCACAGGTACACCTCCAATTTAGTACACCTATCAGAAGCTAATTGGCAAATTATAATAAGACATAATTTTCTTTAATTTTCCAATCTGCTTAAAGGCACGGTTAACTTAGTGTATGCACACTTCTGACCCACTGGAATTGTGATACAGTCACTTAAAAGTGAAACAATCTGTAAACAATTGTTGGACAAATTACTTGTGTCATGCACAAAGTAGATGTCCTAAACAACTTGTCAAAACTATAGTTTGCTAATATGAAATCTGTGGAGTGGTTAAAAAATGAGTTTTAATGACTTCAACCAAAGTGTATGTAAACTTCTGACTTCAAGTGTAATTATATAAAGCAGGCTAATTTTGTATATTAAGTATATGTTAAGCATTAAGGATTACCAATTTACCATGTCATTTACATTACACACCAGGGCTTTCAAAGAATATTATGGTATCAAAAGTCTAATTTGTGTTTAAATTCATTGTATTCCCATGGTAACCTTTCCAACAATACATAGTAACACTATGGAATTTTTTGTTAATGAAAAGCAGACAGAGACTTCAGCAAGCTGTAACATCACAACAAAAGATCAGATCGTGAACATACACTGACAATAAAGTACCATAGCATATAATACCATAGTATTCTTTTAAGTTGCATATTTAAAGTACCATGTATTTCCTATGGTAAATGAATATAATAGCCACATAATAGGAAGCATATGATTAAATTTAGCACCAAACTATTTAATCAAAACACCATGGTTTTACTATCTGAAAACATCACTGTAACATAGTACCATATAAATGCTTAAGTGTAAACTTCAGTCACCTGTTTGCCGTGTTGTTTTTGTAAATCAGTATTGAACAGTTCTTCTCTCAATGAAGATTTTGAACGATCTTCTGTTGATTTCCCGTCCAGAGCGCCATTATCGCAGTCGGTGTGTGATAAAGTTCTCTTTTTAGGACTGTTGTAAGTGTTCTCGATGTTCGCGAACGGATTCCTGCGTTTCACCCCGCCGCTCGTCGGGCCCGGAGCGTTCAACAGAGGCCCTGGAGAGAACGGCCGGACTCCCTCCAACGACACCGCCGGACTCGACGGGTTTCTACCGGGTCCTTCACTCCGCGCCCGCTTCCGTCTCATCCGCAAAACATCGGACGGTTTTTTAAAGCTGGGAGAGTAGCAGCCCAACTCTGACATCTCTGAACGCTGCTATGTGTGTTATGAGGCGGGAACGGGACGGCGGCTCTTCTTCTCTGGACACTTGTTTTGTTTTTGGAACAAAAAGATCAAAATTTCGCGCGTAGCTGGATGACGTCAGAGGGTGGCGTGCTGACGCAAACTTCAAATGTAAAGTCTCTACAGTTCCATATTTATTAAAAATAATAAAAATAAAGAAAATTAATTATAGTTAAAAATAAGATAAAATGGATTATAGACCTTTTTCACGGAATGATGACCCGTTTCCGCCTTATTTATCAACGTAAATCTCGCATTTTTTTTTATATTATACATTTAATAAATATTGAGTGTAAATTTACAACATTATGCTTATTGTTATATTACCCTGGAATTATTTAAAAAAAAAAAAAAAAACGAATGACCACAGGGTTTCGGTTACAGCTGCTGAGACAGTGACAGTAAATTTGGTATCTTCTCCATCCACCGCTCTCTATTTTTTTCCTCTTCTGGAAAGTCATTCAAACGTAATAATTGATTTTTTCTTTTGGTCTTGGAGCAAATGGGTAAGTGAAAATAATATTCGCTGTGATCTCCAATTCACTCCTATTCACCGCTGTCGAAGTTTACCCTGCAAACGTTTACTTCCGCGTTCCAAAACCCAGAGTGTGAAAAAGGTCTATTTATTTAATTATAATAATAAAAAAGAAATAAAAAAGAAGAAGAAGAAAGACACTACAAATGTAAAGTCTCTACAGTTTATATATGTTACTAACAATAATAAAAAATAAAAATATAGATACTTTATTTAATAAGAAAGAAAGAAAGAAAGAAAGAAAGAAAAAGAAAGACTTAAAACATCTAGGTCAGGGTTCCTCAAAAGGCCGCCCGTGGGCCACATCTGGCCCATGAGAGACAAATGAATGGCCTGCGCTAAAGGCATTTTCACACCAAATCCGTGACGATTTTTCCGAGACAAACTTCCGATGGAAGGTCTATACCAGGGGTACTCAGTAGGCGGACTCCGGTCCGGTTCTGGATTGAAGGACAATTCAATCTGGACCGAGATCTAAATGCTAGTTATCTGACACCTGGCTAAGTGATTGTGTAAGCATGCGAGTATACGTGCATGGAGCGGGAATAAAGTGAGCTCAGCGCTAGAAAGAAATATTTGTCTCTAGAGCGGGAATAAAGTGCGTCCAGTGCTACGCGATTATTCCCTAGCGCTAAACGCGCTTTTATTCCTCGTGTTGCCTCTCTCCCCGATATAGAGGCGCCACAAAGCCTAATTTACTGTAGATGCAGGCACTGTTATTTTAACAACAGTAGCGGAGAAAACGCAACAGATATTGGCATCTTTCGCTTAAACACACTGTAGAAAACAAAAATGAAGCAAAGTGAAACTATGTTGTGATTCAGACGGTTCAGCAAAGCCAGGTTTGTGTCAGGACAAGTTAACGTCTTGCTATTAGAGTTTAATCAGCATGTTACAAGCCTTTTATAATAAACAAACAGATTGTTGTTCTAATTTTGTGAAAATTAATCAGAGATGACATCATGGCATGGGTGGCAAGGAAAGCCTATTTATACTTAAATTAAGCAAACAGTATTTTAATGCTTCACTGTTGTTATGTAAATATTTTTATTTTATTTTTTTTATTTTTTTTGCCCCTTTTCTCCCCAATTTAGAATGCCCAATTCCTGCTACTTAGTAGGTCCTTGTGGTGGTGTGGTTACTCACCTCAATATGGGTGGCCGCGGACAAGTCTCAGTTGCCTCTGCTTCTGAGACAGTCAATCCGTGCATTTTATCACGTGGCTTGTTGTGCATGACACCGTGGCGAATCTCAGCATGTGTTTGTTTGTTTGTAAGTATATTCTCACTTTAAGGAAAATATAAAAATGGTCCAATCAGACTTCTACATTTTTATAATTTTTTTCTCAGGGGACACCCCTGAACCCCAATAGAGAGTTTTTATCCGTCAAAAAGCCTCCTATGTCCCATACATATATAAATTCTGAATGTAAAAATATTTAAACACAAAAACTGGACTGCTGTCATTCAGCTTCAAAATGAACATTCTTATCTTTTAATATTAATATCCAAGTGCTCTCGACTGATGAAGACTTGATGAAATATTTGAATCTTTTGGTAGAAGATCCCTCAGACCCCACAACTCTGGCTATCTCTGGGCCCTCAATGTCCTCATCCCTGCCCAGTTTTGAAGAGACTATTTTGATTGTTTAGGAATTGCTTTTCTTTTTCTTTTTTTGTACTATAGCTGCCAACGTGGCAAGTTATAAAACGTGTAAGCTATGTATTATTATCCGGACCTTTGCTGGGAAGGAAATGTAGAGACCGGACTCCTTGGAATTTTAATTGAGTACCACTGGTCTATACACAGAGTCCGTAAAAAATAAAAACGAAAAAAATGTCACCCCCTGTACAGTAGGCGGCGCTGTTGCTGTTCTACAAACATTTAGACCAGTCTCCTGTCCTGCTCAGCTGTCAGTGCTAGAGATTAATATATTGAACGCTGTTAAAACATTTATTTACCTAATTTGGCGTAACGGTTTCATTATGTTCTTTCCATGGTGTTGATGCATTCTGAGGAGTATATTATCTGTGTTTTTTTCTGTGTATTGCAATACTTTGTTATATTATCCTTAAGAACAATAACAATATTAATGCTAATTGGTCTAATAATTGAATCTGTAATTAGAGAAAGCGCAGGGAGTAGATCCCATTTGGAGATGAGCATGAACAGTTGACTGGCATGGAGGACATGGAGATCAAGATTGTTCATTAAAGTTTTGTTTGTTTGTTTGTTTTTGTTTTTTTCCAGCAGGCAAAGTTGTGTAGTTTTGTGTATCTGTATACAAACAAAATGTTCATAATTGTTTGAATAAATAAAACAGGCTACTGAGAAAAATAACGAATAAAATAATAATAAAAAAGTTTAATAATAAAAACAACAACAACAATAATAATAATAACAATAATAATAATAGCAGCAGCACAAACACTTTGTCATTACATGGAGGGCTGTGGCCCTTGACTTTGTATTGTTGACAGAATTTGGCCCTAGGTGAAAACTAATTGGGGAACTCTGATCTAGGTCAACGAGTAGCAAACACACTATGAATGTAAAATCTCTACTGTTTCGTATTTGTTGAGATAAAGAATAAAACTAGTTATGAATAGTATAGACCATTTCTAGAATGTAAACAAAACAGATGATTTGGGATGTTCCAAGCGTATTTCCGGATCCTTTCGACAAAGTCTTTTTATTTTATTTTATTTATTTTTTTATTGAAAAATATCATGTACAAACATGACAACAATCGTACATCATTGCAATAACAATGAGATCAGGTGCAAAAGTGCAATACATGAAAAAAAAAATAAAATAAATAAATAAATAAATTAAACCAAAAAGCTAGGGTTTGTTTTTCAAATCATATTATTCTATTATATCAAAACGTTTTTTTTTTTTTTTTCATCATTTTAAGGGCATTTGTATAAGAAAGAAACACATTGTGAAATACAGAAAACCTGGGTTTCACTTTCAGATATTTAGTGTATATAAAAGTAGATTTGTGTATATAACATTTCCCAAGAATAAGGATGTTATTAACCAGAAAATCGTCTTTATTGCTGATCATAGCAAGTCCATAGACAATGTCCTCATGAGAGAAGACTCCAAGAAGAGGAAATGTTGTGTAAAGCCACTCATGAATATCAAGCCATAAAGCATCAACATACATACAAAACAAACAAAACATGGCAACAAAGAAAAAAATGTCAAAAGTCTTCATACCCTTAGTCCTTGATACTGTGTATTGCTCCTTTTAGCATCAATGACAGCATGCAGTCTTTTGTAATAGTTGTGTATGAGGCCCCAAATTCTTGCAGGTGGTATAGCTGCCCATTCGTCTTGGCAGAATGCCTCCGGTCATGCAAAGTCTTTGGTCGTCTTGCATGAACTGCATGTTTGAGATCTCCCCAGAGTGGCTCGATGATATTAAGGTCAGGAGACTGTGATGGCCACTCCAGAACCTTCACCTTTTTCTGCTGTAACCACTGGAGGGTCAACTTGACCTTGTGCTTAGGGTCGTTGTCATGCTGGAAATGCTGGAAAGTACCATTTATGAAATCAAAGTCAATGGTTTGTAGACCTTTTACTGTAATGAACTTTCTTTCTCCAGATATAATCTAACTTGATTCATTTTTTTATCACTTTATTTGAAATTGCCAATGAGTATGCAGGATAGATGCACCTTGATAAACTATCCATTTTAGTTAAAAATATTCTTCCCAATAAACTAATATCTCTCAATAACCATGAGTTAAGTTTAGTTCGGCATTTATCAGCTACTTTCCACAGGTTGATATTTTCACATTCAATTGAGTCTTTGGAAGTATGTATTCCTAAATATTTCACTGTGGATTTTATAGGGATGTTATAGGCCTCGATTTACTGACATTGATGAATTGGCATTAACTCACACTTGTTCAGAATTAATTTTAAGCCAGAGGCTTTAGAAAAGGTGTGAAACATTTGTAGAATTTTGGGAACTTCTGACAGCTGTTTCATAAAAATGGTAGTATCGTCAGCTAACTGGCTGATGATTACTGGTTGCCCAAAAGCCTCTAATGGAGCTATGCTTGAATTTTTAACAAAGACAGAAAGCAGCTCTGTAGTCATTATAAAGAGAAATGGGGCAACCCTGTTTAACTCCACATTTGATAGAGAATCAGGATGATGTACCTCCTGGTAAGGAAATTGAACTATTTGAATTTTCATAAAGAGATTCTATAATGCTTCTAAATTTCTATCCAAAACCAAATAAACTTAAACAATGGAAAATAAATGGGTGTTCAATTGAAACAAATGCCTTAAAGAAATTGAGAAATAAAATAAAACCATCATCGTCTATAACATGTCTATAATCTAAAATATCAAGCACTAAACGAACATTATTGTGGATAGATCTTCCTTTCATAAAACCAGATTGAGAGTCGCTTATAATTTGATGTAGGAATTTTTTCAATCTGCGAGCATACGTAGATAATAGTTACAATTTTGTAATCGGTGTTTAATAAAGTAATGGGTCTAATGTTATAAAAAATGTTGGGGTCCTTATCCGGTTTAGGGATTAAAGTTATTACAACTTGTTTCATAGTAGGGGGGAATGTCATATTATCTGTTGCTTCTTTTAACATAAGAGAGAAAGGATCTTTTAATAAGCCCCAGAAGTGCTTATAGAAATTGGCTGTAAGGCTGTCACTACCTGGAGATTTGTTTAAAGATAAGCTGTCTACAGCTTTATCCAGCTCATCAGAGGTAATATCAGCATCACATAACAACACATACTCATCATCTATACATGGAATTAGATCTTTAATTTGGCTGAATAAAGATTCAGCATCATCCGAGGAAAAGGCTGAGGAATCTAATTTTTTATAGAAAGAGACAGCTTCCTTAGCAATCAAAGTTCGATCTGTAACTACATTGCCATTAATCAATAATGCTTTAATTGAAAGTCTCTCCTGCCTTCTTTTTTCTAGACAACATAAATATGAGGTGCGTCTTTTCCCTTCCTCAATGCACTTTGCCCTGGATTTTATGAAGACTCCTTCAGCTTTTCGAAGATAGATATCATCCAGTTTAGATAGCAGCGTTTGTAGCTTCTGTTTATCATTATCAGTGAGTGATGTCCTGTTATAATAGTTGTTTATTTCTTTAATGATGTTAATTTCTGTTAATTTGTTGTTTCTATTGAGTGATTTTCCAAAATGAATAGAGAATTCTCTCATTATAAATTTAAGGAATTCCCATTTAGCAATATAGGATGTTAGAGAATCATCATTCATAACATTAGAGATTATATTTTTAATACCATCATGGAATGATTGGTATTTTAATAAATTAGAATTACATTTCCAATACCCTTTATTATTGAAGCTAACACCAGAAAGTTTAAGAACCAACTTAATAACAGAGTGATCTGTGAGAGGAGCTGCTGACATACAACAGTCAGAAACAAATTTCATCACAGAGAAAGAGATTAACCAGAAATCTATTCTTGACTTTGCTGCATTATTTGGTTTAAACCAAGAATATTGCTTGGAGTCTGGCTATTTGGAGCGCCAGGGATCCAAAAAGTTTTGCCTGTCGCTTTGGATTGTTTGTCTGTTGATTGTCTTTGACAATAAAGAACCTCTGCAACATGGATTCTAATCTGCCTCCCGCTATGGGTTCATTACAGAATACTTCGCCAGACCAGAATCCAGCGGAGGTTACACAGCTCAGAGCCACGATCGCTTATCAAAATGATGTACTGCAGGGATTTCAAGAGCAACTTGTGAATCTTCGAGCTGCTAATGAACATTTTACATGCTATATCCAGTCGATGCCTTCCTCACGCCCCGACATGGTAAGACTGGCACTGCGTGAAAAGTTTGATGGATCTGCTGACAAATGCAAGGGATGTTCAATATATTACACTCACCAACCCAACTCCTTTAATCAAGAGACAGCTAAATGTGCTTTAATGATAAGTTTGCTTACCGGAAAACATTAGAGTGGGCTTCGGCAGTTTGGGATAATGATGAACAAATTCGCAAGTCCTTCACGTATTTCTCACAACAGATTAAGGAAGTTTTTGAATACCCTGCAGGGAGAAGAGACATTTCTGTGCAGTTATTGCATCTACGCCAGGGGAAATTATGTGCAGCCGATTATGCAGTACAATTTCGTACTTTAGCAGCGCAGAGCGGTTGGAACGATATTGCTCTCTAATCAGTATTCAGAGAAGGTTTAAATCCCACACTGCAAGCTGAGCTGGCATGCAAGGATGAATCATTAACTTTGTCTGAGTACATTACCTTAACCGTTAAAATCGACAATCTCATGCGCAGTCAGCCACGATCCAGTGCACTCAAGCATTTCTCTGCCACTGCCTCATCTTCTGTTACTTCGTCAGCCGAATCGAATGAACCCATGCAAATCGGGCGTGCGAGGGTGCCCGAGGAGGAATGCCAGCGCAGACAAGATGAGGGGTTATTTTTCTACTGTGGCCAACCAGGACATCGTTGTAACACATGCCCACATAAAGCCAGAGCCTCAGCTGGATCTTCTCTAAGGGTGAGCATCACATTTGATTCAGTTTCCATTCAGAATTTTACTCTTCCTGTGACCATTTTTATTGAAGATAACCAATCATGTGTTACAGCGCAAGTGGATTCAGGAGCTGCATTGAACCTCATTCATCATAAGATAGTTACCAAATTCAATATCCCTACAATACCATGTAATCCTCCCATCCGAATCACTGCAGTAGATAATGCACCCATAGGCACGGGGCAGATAACCCATAAAACCATCCCTATCCAGATTCAGTTAGGAATTTTCCATGTCGAAACCTTAACACTCTATGTCATCACATCTCCTCACCACCCCATTATAATAGGATACCCATGGCTATCACTCCATGACCCATTGATCTCCTGGAGAAAGGGGAATTGCTGAGTTGGTCTCCATTCTGTCAAGAGCATTGTCTAACCACAGAGTTAATAGTACCATGCCTGACCACGAGTGTGGAGAGCCCCTAGACTAACATCCACGCTCACATTCCCAAGGAATATTCTGAACTCATAGAGGTATTTAGCAAAGAAAAAGCCTTCCAATTACCACCCCACAAACCTTGGGACTGTGCCATAGACTTGCTACCCAATTCATCTCCCCCTAGAAGCAAGGCTTACCCTCTATCCCTCCCTGAAACGCAGGCTATGGAGGATTACATCGAGGAGGCACTCGCATTGGGCTTCATCTGTCCCTCTACGTCATCAGCCGCAGCTGGATTTTTCTTTGTGGAAAAGAAGGATGGTGGACTCTGGCCATGTATAGACTTCAGGGGTCTGAATGTCATCACAGTTAAATACCGCTATCCCCTGCCATTAGTCCCATCTGCCTTAGAACAACTAAGAGAAGCCAAGATTTTTACTAAGCTGGATCTCAGAAGTGCCTACAACTTGGTCCATATCAAAGAAGGGGATGAGTGGAAGACTGCATTTATTACCACTAGGGGGCATTATGAGTTCTTGGTCATGCTCTATGGCCTTGCCAATGCACCTACAGTTTTCCAGTCATTTGTCAATGAAATTTTCAGAGACCTTCTCAACAGCTGTGTAATAGTTTACATTGATGATATCCTTGTTTATTTGAAGACCAGGGATGAACATATTCAACAAGTCAAGACAGTGCTCAACCGTCTACTTCACCATCAGCTATATGTGAAAGCAGAAAAATGTGAGTTTCACACCACCACCACAACCTTATTAGGATATAACATCAGCCCCAAAGGAGTAGAGATGGATGAGTCCAAAATCAAGGCAGTCACTGAGTGGCCAGCCCCCACAACCATCAAGGAACTACAACAATTTCTTGGGCTTGCAAACTTTTACAGGCGACTCATAAGGAACTACAGCATCGTTGCAGCCCCTCTCACTGCATTACTCAGAGGAAAACCTAGGAGGTTGACTTGGCACGGGATTGCACAAGATGCTTTTAAAAGACTCAAGTCTAGTTTCACCACTGCTCCCATCTTGAAACACCCAGATCCAGACCTCCCCTTCATAGTGGAAGTGGATGCTTCAGACTGTGGCATTGGAGCTGTACTCTCCCAGCATCATGGTTATCCAGGTAAACTCCACCCATGTGCCTTTTTCTACAAAAAACTCACCTCTGCAGAGACTAATTATGATGTAGGCAACAAGGAACTGCTGTCCATCAGATCTGCCATAGAGGAGTGGAGGCACTGGTTGGAGGGATCCAGGCACCCATTTCAAGTCATCACTGACCACTAGAACTTGGAATATATTAAGAACGCCAAGAGAATGAATCCACGACAGGCCAGGTGGGCGCTCTTCTTGACCCGATTTAATTTCACTGTTACTTATCGTCCAGGCAGCAAGAATGGCAAAGCTGATGCACTGTAATGAAGACATGATCCAGTTCATTCATCACCTCTTCCAGAACCCATTCTGCTACAGTCTGTTGTCATCACACCCATCCGTTGGGATGTTATGGAGGAGATCCATCGTGGACAACAAGATGAACCACCACCATCGGAATGTCCTTCCAGTAGGCAGTATGTACCCCAAAATCTCAGACAGAGGGTCTTACAGTGGGTGCACACTTCCCTAGGCTCTGGTCACCCAGGAATTCAAAGAACGGCAACATTGGTATGTAACTCTTTCTGGTGGCCCACTCTTCTCCATGATGTGACTACTTATGTTAATGCCTGCCATGTCTGTGCACAAGTTAGAACCCCCCGTCAACTCCCTGCAGGGCTGCTGGAACCTCTGCCCATCCCTGACCATGGTCAAACCTAGCAGTAGACTTTATCACCGATCTCCCTAATTCCAATGGTTTCACTGCCATCTGTGTCATTGATGATCATTTTTCTAAATCATGTCGTCTGATCCCCATGAAAGGTCTACCCACAGCTATGGAGACTGCAGAGGCCCTGTTCAACCAGGTTTTCAGGGTGTATGGACTCCCAGACGACATTGTCACAGACCGGGGACCACATTTCACATCAGGGGTATGGAAGGCCTTTTGTCATTTAAATATCAATGTCAGTTTAACCTCTGGCTATCACCCTCAGGCTAACGGTCAAGTGGAGAGAGTAAACCAAGAAATTGGACGCTACTTATGCTCCTATTGTAGTCATGAACAGCACCATTGGAGCACTTTCCTGCCATGGGCTGAGTACGCTCAGAACTCCCTCACACATTTATCCACAGGATTAACCCCTTTCCAGTGTGTTCTGGGTTATCAACCACCACTGTTCCGTTGGTCTGGAGAACCATCAGAGGTGCCGGCGGTGGATGACTGGATTAGGAGGAGTGAGAATGTGTGGGACAGTGCCCATGTCCAGCTTCAGCGAGCCATCAGGAGACAGAAGATTCAGGCCGACTGCTGGAGGCGTCCCCACCCTAAATACCAGCCTGGCCAGATGGTATGGCTTTCTACAAGGGATCTATGTCTGAGGCTACCTAGCAGGAAGCTCAGTCCAAGGTACGTAGGTCCCTTTAAGATATTAAGGCTAATCAACCTGGTGACCTATAGACTAGAGCTTCCTGCTGATTATTGTATCTCTCCTTCCTTCCATGTATCCCTCCTGAAACCTGCACACCCTGCACTGTAACCTGTAACCACTGAATCAATGCCACCTCCACCACTGGAGATCGATGGATCCCCTGCCTATCTCGTCCGGGAGATCCTAGATTCCCAAAGGTGGGCTAATCGACTACATTACCTTGTGGACTGGGAGGGATATGGTCCTGAAGAGAGACCCTGGGTAGCAGCCTCAGACATTTTGGATCCCTCACTCATCAGGGACTTCCACCGTGATCATCCAGACCGACCGGCACCCAGACCAAGGGGACGGCCCAGGAGGAGAACACCTGGGGGTGTTCCTAGAGGGGTGGAATCTGTAATACCTCAGCCCATGAACATTTCATCCCTCCACCAGAGGGAGCGTCACCTGAGTTTTAGTGGCACTTCCTGTTTGTATTCTAACTTCCTGTTTGTAGATTTATAAGCCATGTGCTTCACTGAACACATTGCGAAGTATTGCCAGTTCACCTGCCTTACCAAGCGTTCTCTTTTGCCTAAGCCTGTTACTGATATATTGACCCTTTAGCCTGTTTGTTGGATTTACCCCTTTGTCTATTCGTTTGGATTTTGTTTGCTGTTTGCCTGCCTTGTTGTGTTTAGAACCTTGCCTGGACTTTGGTTACGTCTTTTGCCTGTCGCCTTGGATTGTTTGTCTGTTGATTGTCTTTGACAATAAAGAACCTCTGCAACATGGATTCTAATCTGCCTCCCGCAATGTGTTCATTACAGTAGGGTTATAAGAACTATGATGACATTTGGGAGGGTATCTATCAAGCCATTTATCATTTACCATGTTAAAGTCACCACCCATAATTACGTTAGCAGTAGGATAGAAGAACATAAGGTCATCAATAACATCAGAAACATTTGAAATCAATTGTCTGTTTTGAACTAGATTATTAAATCCATAAACATTTATCAGAAAAATATATTGTTCATCAAAGTTCAAAACACAAATGAACCAGTAACCGTTATTGCTACCCCTAGATGTCACTAATTTACCAGGTGAATTGCAGAACAGAAAGGGCAACCCTGCAGATTTAGATTAAGAAGTGATTAAAAAGAATTTTGTCTCCCCATTGGTTTACCCAAAATTTTTCATCCTCAGGTTTTGAGTGCATTTCTTGTAACAAAATAAAATTGGCTTTTTCGCCCTTACAAAACAAAAATATTGACTTTCTCTTAATGTTGTCTCTTAAGCCCCTAGCGTTAAGTGAAATACAAGAAAAAAATATATTCATAACAAAAAACAAACTAGTAACCACAAGAGAATGCTAATGAGTCCAACGGACTATATCAAATTAAGAAAGAAGCCTGAAAAGGCAACAAATATAGAAAGGAAGCCTGAAAAAAGGCAATAATTGCATATATGCCATCCATTCTGATTTCTAACAAACAAAACAAACCAAAGACCTTTTCAATACTTAACCAAACAGGCCCTCGTCAGTATATCTTACTCCTAAGTGATTTTCTGTCCATTGATGTACCCAGCACTGCCTCTGTAGTACGCATGTTTCCCGGCTGCTCTCGCTTGTTGTATCTTTGGCCATAACACTGCCCGCATCTCCCTACCAGCCTTATAGAGATCTTCGAGGAAGCCGATTCCAAGTTCTTTGCAGATGGTGAGATCCTTGGTCATCCGCCACAATGCATCTCGGTGTATTCTCTGAGTGAATTGAATGATGACGTGCCTTGTTTTGTTTTCTTCGCGTCTGCCCACGCGGTGAGCTGAATCCACGATGTGGTTGATGTTTGAGGACCATGATGGGAAGATTTTCATCAGCAAATCAGCTACCACCTCACGTATATCTTCACCTTCCTTTTCTTTGAATCCACGAATCCTAAGATTCCAGCGGCGCTTGTACCATTAGAGTTATAAGACACATTCCATTAGCTCTGTATTGTCTTTCTTTAAAGCCAACACTTCTCGATCAGTAGTTTGTAACTGGGATTTGCAGTCTTTAATTTCTGCCGTGTTGAACTCGATAGTCTTCGCTATGCTAGCTAGCATGACGGTGTTTTGCTGTATCTAGGTGCCAAATGAATCCACTTTGTGAGAAGGGATCTTTTCTTTTAGCCTTTTTGGTGGAATCTTCCATCCTTACAGCATAGTCATGGCAATCAATAACCTTGTTACAGCGGGTTAGAGCAGAACTCATTTTCAACGTCATGGTGCACTTGTTTTCCAGTTATTTAATGTTTAAATACTAGAGGGCATATAGTCACATCAAATGGGCCAAATAATGGCGAATGGACAGCAAAACACAAATAAAAACTGGGACAAGCCAACAGAGCTCAGAACATGAGGTGCACCCAATCCGCCATCTTGCTGGCACCCACCTTTCAACAAAGTCTCTTTTTTTAAGGTAAGTCAGTCCACTCGGCGGCCATTTTTGGAACGCTTTTGGGCAGTTTGGGCAGCTATTTTTCTATGTAAACAAGCATCATGACAGTGCAGCTCCTATCTACTTGAGTGGGGAAAGACCAATATCTCCAAAACGGTTGGTCAAGATTACAATAAAAGAACATACTTAAAATAAGCAGTAACATTGTATTGGTCCGAGGCACGTGTGGTGCCGGCTTCACTCGAGCAGCCCGGCTGCGACACATGCTCCAATCCCTGGCGATGCATCTTACTCACACCGGACCCTCACCGCTCCGTTCCTGGACCCATGAAGACGCCAACAGTTAGAGACTGGTCTCCTGAGGAAAGGCACGATCGGTGTTTAAAGGCAGCGGTGATCAGGCTGTATTTTTTCCGTTGACCGCTGGCTGCCATTGGACATTCCAATTTCTTCCATTCATTTTAATAGAAGTAGCCCATCTCTGCTAAATGTTTTGACAAGCAGGAAATGTTCACGGAACAGTGACGTCACCAACGAACAGTCCTTGAAATGGTCTTTTCACCTTATGCTCAGGAGAATCTAGCGCGCAGTCATCTTAAGAATTGTCTTTGATCTTTCAGTCTAGCCTATTCCATATAGATTTCTATGGCATTGATGTCAATGTGTAATTACCTATCAAAGTGGATTTACAGGTTATAGAGTTGTCAAAAGATATAATGAGTATTTTAAAGTGTTCAGGGGATGTCATAACAACTGGAAGCAGAGCGGAGAAATTTTAAAACAAGAATACTTCATTCAAAAATAAAGATCCTACCTTCACGCTGTGGACGTACTGATATGCCTCTTAATTTTAAAAAGTAAATATAATTTTGTTTATGTAATGAACTTTCATGTAAAATAAGACGAGCTGTCCTGTTTGAAATTTCATGTCAACTACACATTTTAAACCAAATTATTATGAGTTGAAACCTACAAATTAAGCAGAATTACACATATAACAATGAAACGCTTGTATCATGAAGAAGGGTGTGTCATAGCTGTCCGAATGTGATCTGCCAGGTCCAATTTACCTTGCTGGTGTCAGAAAAACATTTACAGTGACAGAACAAACACCTCACGTGTATATTCACGTTGTAGAGGGGTGCTGTAGATTCACACTATCAACTCATGGTGAAAAATACTTTCTGTGCTCCCACACTTAATCAGTTTTGCTCGACTCTTCTCAGAAGCTTCAATACAAACAGGAAGTTAGATGACAAAATTCGGAAGAGAGGAGTGCTGAAAAGGGGGCGGGGCTGAATAAGGTGAATAGATAAAATAATTATATTATAAAATAGTCTATTATAAACAGTTGATACAAAATATTGTGGAAGTCTGACGGAAACATGTGTGCTGTCTGGTAGTTGCGTTAAAATTTTGACAATATCAATTCATGTTTCATGTTTGTTTCTAAGGCAATAAAAAAATGTAATAGTTGAACAACATTTTGGATACAACGTGACTGTCAAAATACATTGTAGAACATACATATGTTATGTTTAGATTGAAATAAATATAGCCTGGAATCTGCACTGTTAAACAGTGAAGTTATATTTATTATAAAATATTAAAATCTGCTACACCACTATCTGAGTAACATGAAGAGTAAATTAATAAAGTATACTTGATGTGCTGCAATATAGAGTTGAATTTTCCAGCTGTGGCTTTACTGTATATGGGCCAGCAAAATATGACCTTTATGAATGAGTTAAATTAAGAAGTACATTGCCATCTGCTGTTCAAACACAAAAGTTCCCAGAACGGAACTTTTATTATAAAAATCTAAAACAGGTCAAAATAGATTTTTTTTTTTTTTTTTTCACAGTATTTCCTTTATATATATTTTTTTTTTTTTTTTTACTCATATTCATATTTATTCATTATATGCACAACTTCCTCAGTCACTGCTGTTTTTCAACATGTCAGCATAGATTAATGACAGGACTTTGGTTCATGTCATGATTAATTGCCTGCTACTTATTTACATTTGTGATTAATCATGATGTGAAGTGTCAGGAGGTGAATATTGTCTGTGTGGATGAGATGTCAGGGGTTTCAGCTCTACATATCGATCCTGCTGCTGGTCAGGAGTGAAGACATGATGAATAGCCTGAGGTTGAGCAATGACCCCGAGGAAGATTTGGGCAGTTTTAGGGAAGTAGTTTTTTTTTCTTCTTCTTCTTCAAATTAAAACCTCACTGTCCATTCCCATTCCACTATCTCCCAAAATGTACAATAAATGTTTCCTCTTTCTCTCTATCTCTCGGTACATGAAGCATCACACATAGCACCTGTTTTACAGCACATTCCTGCAGATATTTCTCAGAGCTGTTTGTCTGTAAGCACACGGTCGTGCATGGAGATAGACGGTGGTATGTGTTTGTGGAAGGCTGTATCATGCTGCTCTCACACCCTAAGGCTATTTGATTTTATAGGTCTTGGCCGGACTCCTAGACCACGTTTATAGTGCTGGGACAGATCTGACTTTATATAGCGGCCTGTGCTGTCTGTCCCCTGCGGGTCTGTGTGTGTTTGCTTATAGGTAAATCTGGGCAAAAGTGAGACTATATATATATATATATATATATATATATATATATATATATATATATATATATATATATATACAAACTACCGGTCAAAAGTTTTGAAACACTTGACTGAAATATTTCACATGATCTTAAAAATCTTTTGATCTGAAGGCGTATGCTTAAATGTTTGAAATTAATTTTGTAGACAAAAATATAATTGTGCCACCATATTAATTTATTTCATTACAAAACTACAATTTAAATGATGACTTGGACCAAATAATAAAGAAAATCAGCCAATAAGTGCCCA